>NC_056747.1:1201368009-1201553009 GCF_019279795.1 Protopterus annectens | reverse complement strand
TATAAAGAATAAATCTAACCATACCACTGTCAGTACAGAAAGTAGTAATAAAACCAACTTTAATGTTAAAATCACTTGTTTATGTTGTTCCTTGTGCTCTAAATGAATTAGTGTCCATAAGGATATTATCCATAGAGGTATCAGTTAAATTTTGGTCTAGATAATTTGAGCACAGGATAGGGACCAATAGTCCAGCCTTCCTTTTCTTAAAAACTTCTTGAATAAGAGGTTGAATTAAGTTACTAGGGTAACCACGCTGTTGGAACATAGACTTTAAAAGCTCACATTCCACTTGGAAATCTGATTCCAGGGTAGTCATCCTTGCTGCTCTTATCAATTGTCCTTTGACAATTGATCGTTTCTGATGAAACAGATGACAACTCGAGAAATGAAGGAAGGAATTGCAATAGGTGTGCTTCCTAAAAATCATGGAGACATATCTCTTGTTAATTCTATCCTTCAATAACTTTATATCTAAATAGTCAATTGTGTCTGTGTCTGTGTGGAATGTTGCTGTAAATTTAAATAATTCAGCAACTGAATGACATTGCCTGTGTAAAATCACCATCAATCAGAACAAAGATATCATCCAAAAATCATGTATACACTATGAGGTTCACCCTGTGGTGGGAAATGTTGAAAGCAAATGTTTTCTCCCAGTATGCCATAACAGAGTTAGCAAAACTGGCACCACAAGGTGACCCCATAGCTACACCTTGTTTTTGCAAGTAAAATTCCTGGTCAAACAAAATAAGTATAATATCTAATAAAGATTCGACCAGAGTTATCTCATTTGTTGTCGCTTTCTTCGAATTAAGTAATAAACTAACCCATTCAATTCCCTCTGAATGGGGTATTGAGGTGTAAAGATCTTTTACATCGATAGTTAAAAAATTATAACTATCGCTGTATTCCAGGTTGTTAATGTTTTCTAAGAAAGCCCATGAGTCCTTGCACACCTGGGGTTCAGACAAGAGATATTTCTTCAAAATAACGTCAACAACTTTAGCACAAGGATATGTCATTGACCCCCTACCATCAATTAATGGTCTCAGTGGTGGGTTCAACTTATCCTTATGGATTTTTAGTATGCCAAACAACACTGGGGTTTTAGGCCAAGGTGTAGACATGAAATTGAATGTATCAATGTCAATAGTCGCTTCTATAAACAGGTCATTGAGATAACCTTTAGTTCTATTATAGGCAATGTTAACTTCATTCGATGATGCCTTAGAATAAGCTACATCATCTAACAATTTGTGCATTCTCTCAACATAATCTGTCTGATCGAATATCACAAGCCCCCCTCCCTTATCTGGTTTAACTACCCAAACTTGAGAGACTCTCAAAGATTGTAATAACAGAAACTCTTCTAAATTCATATTGTATATTTTTCTGCGTATACAAGCATCATGACAGTTCAATAAAAATCTAAAATCTAGTTCACAAACATGCTCAAACATCTTCAAAATTGGGTGTATCGGAGGGTTGAATGTACTAGGTACCCTTAATGTTTGATTCCCAGTACTATTGTTACCAAATAGTAAGTTAAAAGTTCAACTTCCTAACGAAAAGTTTTAAGTCCATAACTATTTGGACAAGATTCAAGGGTTTAGAAGGCACAAATGTGTTACCTTTCGCCAGTAGATTAACTAAAACAGGTTCAATTGAAAGTGAAGAAAAGTTATAAATTTTAAAGTCCCCATCAGAGTTAGTTAGTATATTAAGTGCAGAAGTGTCATTTGATGTTATTTCCTGTGCTTGAAATTGCGCTGGTTGTTCTTTCGATTCTGTTTGAACTGTTTGTTCTTTGGAATCACTCCTGTAGCCCTCTGAAAATTTTCAGTTACAACATCAACAGATGTTTTTTGGTTCATAACATTTTGTTCTTGATTAGAACCATAGTTGTTATTGTGACTACGAATACGTTCACTACGTCTTACTACTGGGTGACTGGCATCACAGTCAGGTGTTAAATTAAGATCATGACTATTATTCTGCTGTTGAACGGAAGAAGAAGAAGGAATGTTAACTGTATTAGAAACTTGGGAAAGAGATGGCTTTGGATAGGCAGTGCCATTATCATACGCCACTTGATCCCTTTTGATTTTCTTGGTTTTGTTTACTTTCATCCTGTCAAGTAGTTGGTTGATGCTTGAAAACGAGTGGTCATAGTCGTACTTGTATCTAAAAAAGTCCTTGTTTGAAACAATGTCAGTGTTCAACACAGAGACTTCATTAGATAGAATGTCGATGTGCATTAAATAATGTTTGGTTATAAGCTGCATTAGGTCAAACCCTTGTTGATCAAACAAAGAGTTTAGTTCCAGATGGAATAGTGAATCTGGAACAAGACCAGTAGGGTATCGATAAAAGCGCAGTCCTTTTGGAACAATATGTTGGCCTAAGCATTCTTTGAAGTATTCGACTTCCAGCTGCAGCTTTCTCAATTTTAATAGTTTAGCATCAAAAGATTTATGTTTTGTATTTAAAGTGTCTTCACCAACCTGGATTTCGCCACGAGTATCGGACGGTCACTCCGAAACAGAACAAGATTTGAAATGGAAGTCAGAGATGTCTTTGATCCATTCGTTAAAATTCGGAGTGCCAATAAGCCCTTCCTCGTGGTTAATTAATGCATTCCAGTCGACCGGGTTGGTAGAAGGTAAAACTTCAGTTGGTGTACATTGTCCTGGAGTAATTTCAACATTGGTCGCAGTATCCCTTAAATTGGAATTACTGATATTTGAATTAGAATTAAAAATAATACTTTCGCTTGCACTCACTTGTGAGCACTCGTTCTGAAAAGAACGCTGTTGTTGTGATAAAGTACTGTCCACCTTGTCAAGGCAGTGCAGAAGGCAGTAAATTTCTACGAATAAAATAGATAACCCTTTAACCAGACATGTTTCCCACAATATAGGTCACAATTTTATGTTTAAAGCTATTGACCAGATACAAGTAGACATGAGAGGGGGTCCATTTAACTTACTGTTAGAGGAACGTGAACTTGTATGGCAAATTCGCCTTAATGCATTTTCTTGTCCTGGTTTAAATGATGCATGTAATATTGGATGTCTACTAAAACTTAAAAGTCTGAAATGATAAAATTGTTTGACTTATTAAATATTGTGTGTGAGATAATTTAGCTTCTCACTTCCAGTTTTCCGCTTGCAGTAAAAACTAGTGAGGATGTTTTCTTTTGTGATGTTAATGAGCACTTTTAGTGGATGTGACCTTAAAACAACTGTGAGAATTAATTAATTGTTACTTAGGTATTTTAATTAACCAAACTGATCTTAACTGATTTATTCTACCATGTGATTGTATTAATTACTTATATACTACTATTGGAAGAATGTGTGTTTATTTCTGAAGAAGTTGCTTGATTTGAGCAACGAAAAGCGCTTAAAATTAAATGCATTTCTGTGGACTTTATTGCAGATTGTGGGTTTCCTGCTTCGGTTTGCTTTTTGGCTTCTATTTTTGTTTTTTAGTGTGACTTTACCAGTATTTGTTTGTTTCGTATAGAATTACACCCTGTACCTTGTGTCTGTAAGGTGGGTCTCGGTAGTGCAGCGGTTAGCATTGTCGCCTCACAACAAGAGGTTCTCCTATTCGATTCTTGGCTGGAGCACCTTCTGTGAGGAGTCTGCATGTCCTCCTCATGTGTGTGTGATTGGGTGTGCCCTCTTTGAAGGTTGAGCTGGCAAATCGGCACCGTAAAAATCCACTACCAATCATTAGTGGACCGGAGATCCACTGTGGTGACCCCTAAACGAGAAAAGCCGAAAGGCAATTATTATTATTATATTATTACCTTGTGTATGTTAGGTAAACCCCTTAACCCTTATACTAACCCCCAGTCCCCTATGCCTACTCCAACCTACATTTTAACCATGTAGAGAGCTTTCAGGTTAAACTTGCTAAAAATTGTTCCATATCTTGCTTGCCTGATTCACATTTGAAGAGGTAGGTTTCCACATCTACCCCAGACTGGTAACCATTTCAAATGTCAGAGGAAAATGTGGAGACTGAATTGCTGAAAGAATGTACTTACAAATACTAAGTCTGAGATGCAATTTCTTAGAGTATTCTCTTTTCCCAGAGGATGTCAGTCTCAGATATTGTATATATAAGTTCAGGGAGAGGTGCAGGGAGGCTTACCCTACTGCAAGAGAAGTTTTAAGGAAAAGAACAATTTTCAACATCTCCAGGTTTTCAGTTTTTTTTTTTTTTTTTTGCTTTTTAGCATTTGGCATTTCAAGTGCCACATTTCAATTTTTGTTTCCTTTTGAACATCTGGCATCATTAAGTACTATCTGGAATACAGATTTTTGATCAAGAACAACATTGCTGTAACAGTACTTGTGGCTGGGTGTGTGATAATGTAATCATTTTCTGCTGCAGAGGATAACCATAGGACCTATATCTTTAATTGTCTCTTTAAACCTTTTATCATGTTATTCATCCATTTTGTGGCTGGTCATTTAGATATAAACACAACATGCTTAATAACATTCTACTTCACAAATGTTTAGACTACTGAATAGAAATGTACAGAAGTAGCAATGACAATTTGTTCAGGCAAGCTATATCCTGCTAGGTGTGCTTAGAATTAAGGTGTTATTGCTGGATCATTGTTGATTCCATATAGACAATGTTTGCATAGTTTAACAGGGCATCTCCTGAAATAGGATAAAGAAGACTTTGTGGCAGGATAAGCAAAGCCAATATGAGTGGTGACGCACCAACACTGGCCCAGTAATCAAGGAGCCTTGGGGGACATACATTGAGAGGATGACAAGTACACACACAGTAAAGTCCAATTTCCCTTAAGAGCACACAGAGACCACAGTCAGTCCGGGACTGGTTTCTTCCTCTTTCTCCAGATCACCAGTAAGACGCCCCACTGGCACAGCTATATAGTTGAGATCTCAACTGAGTGGCCAAGACAAGACCTCCAACATCGTCTCTGTCCAACAGTGGACTGTGTCCCTGTCCAAGTAGCTGACACACACACTCTTGGAGATTTGATTTATACACACACACACACACACACACACACACACACACACACACACACACACACACACATACCCCTGGGAAAGGCTGGCACAGGTTTATTAGCTATGCCACCTTCTCCACAGACTATACAGTAGTTATTACTGCCACCAGCCACCTCTTTATTGGCAACTTTAAGGCTCTTAACAAAGGGTGTCCAATCTTACTGTGTAATGTCACTATCAATACAATTGGTAGTTGGACCAAGAGCAAGGCTATTACGAGTGGCTTACACTGTGTCACCAAATAAATATGCAAGTACTCTCAGAACTTAAATATTTCTAGATGGATTAGCCAGAATGAAAGATTTAAACATATTTAATAATAAGTAATAAAAGAACAAGACAATATTAAATATATATGTACAATGACATCAGAGTTCAAAATTACAGGAAATATTTAAAACAACATTGCAGGACAGTCTCAAATAAATAAATAAAAATATCTAAAGCTAAGCTTTGCTGTATTCCTGACTATATCTAAGATAATTACTATAACCTAGAAATGTACTTAAGAGCAGCAAGGCAAATGTGTGGTGATTGGATCCTCCAACTGATGTTGTCAGGTTAAAGACAGAACACAGAATGCAGAGTCTCTCTCAGAGAGTTCTTAAATTAATATCTCAAATATTACTGCTGTGATAGCTTGTAGAATGACATCATTTCTTGTCATCTAACTATATCCCAGGTAAAACCCCACTGCTGAAAGCTAGCAGTATTTAGCATTCACCTGTGAAAATAGACAAGGGCTTTTCCTCAGATCTTTGCAGATCCTGGAAGTCATAAAACAATAAGACCCCCCTTCCAAGACAATACAGAAAACTTCTCTAGAACTGACATTATGTCTCCTGCTACACTGAAACTGAAAGATAACATATTTTTATTGTGTGGCCATAAAGTAATATAATTTCAGCTATTTTTCTGAAGTTAACCTCCTGTGTTTCAATTTCCATTGTTACAATATATACATCTAAACAGTAAGAATAGTGCAGGTACATTTCTGTTCTATTCCAATAGAACATGCTGTGGTTACATTTTAGGCACTTTACAAAAACCTTTTCAACACACACTTCTGTACCAGCAGTTTGATATGCACACGACATACAGTTCTAATACACTTGTAACACAAGTATCTTATGTGAATCATGTTGATATTCACAAATGACATATAATTATTTGCAAAATTCCAGATAGCTGTGCTGGCAGTATCTCTCAGTGTCACATGAGTATATTGTTATGGTCAAGAGGGCCATTCCCAAGGATACAGGACTGCTGGAGCATTTTCGACAACTGAATATTCAATGCAGCATTTGGCCAAGTCTTCATATTCTATATCAAAGTCAGGCCACCATCCAAAACTTTAGGCAGGGGACTTATTCTGCCAAATCATGGCATGGAATTATAGGTAGGGGACTTCATTTTTCCAGTTCCCAATGGTCGCTTTTTTATATTATCATGCAGTCTGTGACAGAGTTTGCAAAACATAATACTCTAGGGCCACAAAGTAAGAACTGTTAGCATAACAGACACTCATTACTAATGGCAAAATCAGTGTTTAAAAAGTTTTTACTATTTTGCCATGTTTTGCAACTAAATTATACACACATGACAGCATGGATTATTCCTGGTTTATTTTTGCACAGGAATTTTTGCCATGAGAAACTCTTCAACAGCTGGTGCACACAGCACTGTGAAGATGTTTGAAGGCTGCCAGCTTAGCTAGACAAAATCCTGCCATTTGTAAATATTAATGTAAGCCACATGCTTATTCTCTTAAATGTTAAATGTTGAACTTCAAAAATGTAACCACATTGCACTCTGCTGGATGAAAGCTTATAAGTCAAGCATTGTATAATTGTTTGATCTCAAAACTCTGAGCTGAGATGTCTGAATGAACAAATTCTCCTTATTGTTTTGTGACCAGAGTTAATTGCTAGAATTTTCATGTATAATTTATTTTATTGCTCTGGCTTCCTGCCTAGCTGCAAGATCAAAAACGCTATTAAACTCTGATTTTCTGTTAGCCTGGGAAAAAGAAAATAATGATGTAACCTGAAATGAGTCAGTAGTACTGTGTTATCAATTTAAGGACAGAGAGAGATGGAGACTCAGGGTTCATAGGTTCATAGGTTCATACTAGGCTATCTGCCCGAGGGCATTTACAAGCCTAGCCCATAGTTTTGTGGCTTACGCCACCCCTTTAGTATGGGGAACTATACCCATTATTTTGCTGTGCCTCTGTTGAGCAGTGACACTGAGGTAATCCCTGGGGTATATCTGCGATCTCCCATCCATTGGTCAAGATTTCTCTTGAACAAGGCCAGCGAGGTGCTCTGCCTCACATATACCGGGATTTTATTCCACAGCATAGGGAGTCTTTGGGTGATGAATCTATCCCTCCAGCACGTCCTATTAATAGCCGTGTCGAGGTTTAAGTCTCCTGCCCTTGTGGCTCTGACAGATCTAGATTTTTTGAGGTGAAGCATATTCATCAAATCTGGGTTTGACATGGCCTTGCATGTTAAGCAAAGGTCACCTCTGAGCAAGCGTGGCGACTGAATAGAGCTGGAGTTCTTTCAGTCGGGCAGCATAGGACAGATGTTTGAGACCCTTTATCCTTTTGGTGAGGAACTTTTGTGGCCTCTCCAGCTGCTGCAAGTGTCGGGTCAGATACATTCCGAATGGGGCATTGTACTCAATCATTGGTCTGATGAGTGATGAGTATAGGGAGACTATGACCTCCCTTGATCTAGATGAGAATCCCTTCATGATAAGGTGGGCAATGTAGAAGGTCTTCCTAACTACTTTAGCTACATGGGTGTCGAATGACAGACTACTATCAACCTGGGTCCCCAGGTCCCTGATAACTTCTTCTGTGCTCAGTGGATTGCCACCTATTTGGTAGCTAGGGGTAACCCTGTTTTTCCCGAAGGGTATGACTATGCATTTTTGGCATTTAACTTTAGGCCATGGCTCTGGCACCAGTTATCCGTTTCTGTGAGACCCTTCTGAAGGATATCTGTGTCAGATGTGTTTTCTACTATGGCCCAGTTTGCAGTCATCTGCAAACTTTGTCAGCCATAACCCTCCTGTGTTTGCTTGTACTTGGAAAAGTAGATGCCAAACAAGAGTGGGCCCAGGACTGAGCCCTGTGGTACACCACTTGTGACAGGCTTTGAGTCTGACATGGCGCCAGCAACTCTGACCCTGTGGGTTCTGTCACTCAGCCAGTTTGCAACCCATCTTGTGATGTATGGGTTAACATTTAAGCTGATGAGTTTTTCAATGATACCCGAGTGGGGTATTGTATCGAAGGCCTTCGCCAGATCGAGGTAGGCTGTATGGACTGCCTTTCCCTCATCAATGGCTTTGGTGACTGTTTGAAAAAGTCAACCAAGTTTAGAAGGCATGATCTGCCTTTGACAAAGCCAAACTGGGATGGATCCAAAGTCTGCAAATTCCCTATGTCTTTATTTATGAGGTCCATTATGATCCTCTCCATGGCTTTGCAGATAAGGCTTGTCAAGCTAATGGGCGGTAATTTCCAAGGTCGGTGGAGGAACCGATTTTGTGAAGTGGGACCACAGTTGCAGTGCGCCACTTCCTGGATTCGTATCCATAGGTAAGACTATGATTAAACAGCTGTCCTAGCTGTGGGTTTAATTCCTCGTTGAGTTCGTGGAGCACACAGCCGGGGACACCATCAGGTCCCATGGATGCTGTGTTTTTGCTTTGGAGAGAGCAGTTCTCACTTGGGCGTTGGAGATGTTTGGGGGCTGCAATCGCTTGGTATAGATATCTCTCCTTTGGGGAGGGAGGAGAAGTTTGCACTGAACCTGTCAGCCAGTATGTTGGCAATGTCTGTAGGATCAGTAATCTTCACATCATTTTGAACTAGTTCTGAGCATATCTGGGAGTTTCCTCCCAGGTTTCTAACATAGCTAAAGAAGGCCTTATGATTGTCTTTTGAGTCTTTAGCTATTTTTCTCTCAAAATTTGCTTTGGATGATTTTATGAGAGCTCTTAGTTTTTTACTTATAGTGATCAAGGGTGTCTTACCTTTTAAGGATTTTATCTTGTAGTAGCTTCCTCCTTTTGTTGTAGAGTTTGTTTATGGCTGGGGTCCACCAGACTGGACGCTTGCCTTTGGTACAAAGAGTCTTTGTTTTGCTTGGGATTGCCTTATCCATGCGGTCCTGCAGGTGCTGGTAGAAGGCATTTGTAAGTGATTCAGCGGCTTGAGTACTGTTTTCCGCCGGCTCGGGGGCCTTAAAGAAGACCACACTAGTCTTTAAAAGTGTGAAGTCGGCTTTCGAGAAGTTCTTTACTGTGGTCTTTTTTATTTCAGGTGGGGGTGGGATGAGGACCTCCAGCGAGATTAGTTTGTGATCTGATCTCACCAGTGAGGGGTATACTTCCGGTGTTGAACATTGTGCTCCCATGTTCGTGATGATGAGATCAAGTATGTTTTCTCCTCTTGTGGGGATGGTGACTAGTTGTTCCATGGCATTTGAGTTTATGAATTCCAGGAACTTTTGGGCTAGGGCGTTTGGGCTTGAGTAGTGTTCCCAGTCTATATTAGGGTAATTGAAGTCACCTACTATGATGGTGTTTGGTGATACATTTATCCCCTCTAGTGTTTTCAGGAAGGCCATGTGAGGTTCCTGAGTTTGTGAGGGTGGCCTGTAACATGCTACAATTTGCAGAGCAGTCTTGCCTATGGTTAATTGCACCTGGATGGTCTCCGATGCATCGTGCGTTGCCACCAGTCTTGAGATGTGGGTGTCCCTGATGAATATGGATACCCCTCCTTTCTTGGTATTGTCCGGATTTTGGGGCGAACGCATGATAAGAGGTAAAACCTGATAGTGCTGGGGTGCTCTCAGGAGCCTTGAACCAGGTTTCTGTCACTGCACAGACATCGATGTTCTCCATACTGAGAAGGGCCTCGAGTGCGTGCATTTTGAGATTTAGACTTCTGGCATTGAGCAGCATTACCCTTAGTTTTTTTCCTATTTTGTGTTCTAGGGTGGTAGGTTTAGAATTTGAGCCTTGCCTAAAAAAGGCACTATGGGGGTGGCAAGAGCCTTTGCCAATATCCGGAATCCCAGGGGTGACAGGTGCAAGCCATCCCTTGCGAAGCAGCGTGGCTTGTCCAGCATGTCATCCCAGGCAGACAGACATTGGATCCCCTTTGAATGACACCAGAGTTTAAGCCAATTGTTAAAGCTGATCATCTTATCTCTGTATTGTGGCATCATTCTTGGTGAAGGTAGGATACTGCTCAAGGTCAGGGTCATACCTGCCTGGGCTACATAATCAGAGAGCTCCTCAATGTCTCTTTTCATGTAGTCCAAGGAGGTACATCTCAGGTCGTTTACACCAGCGTGGACAATGACTGAGTCGTATTTGTACCTGCTGTTGAGAGACCTGAGTGCTTGCGTTATGTGGCGGATTCTAGCCCGACAGGCAGCTTACTGTGACCTTCTCCTTACTCAGTCTGGTGTGCGGGACGTCAGTGTGTCTGACTATGGAGTCACCAATGACTAGTGTGTCTGGCATTGTGTTTGGCCTTAAGGGCTGTGACTGTTTGACACTCTGACTGTGAGGTCTATGTGTTGCAGGTGTTGTGTTCTGAGGTGGTGGTTGTTTGGGTGTCTGCTTTGGTGGCCTCTGCTGTTTTGGAAGATTTTAGATCAGAGCCGAGTTTGTCTTTGTGTGTTTATGTGTATGATTTGAGGTTGTGATGGTACTATGTGAGACTGGGTCTATAGTGTGTGTGGTAACCTTCTCCTCCTGACTGGTCTTGCCAGTCCTATGTTGAGAGAGCTCAGCCTCCAGTTTGGCCGTATAGTTGCATCTCTGCATGTATTTGTGTTTTGTGGGAGGAGGAGAGGGTTGTCTGTGTACATGAGGCAATTGTAACATTGCCTCAATATTCCCAGGTTCACCAGCTGAGCAGGAGAGGACACTAGCAACTGATCCTCGACATGCTAGAAGGACTAGACAAAAAACTTTAAAAGAGATTCGGGGACGTGGGTGACCGAGAAATGGGGGTTTGCCTTTTGGGGTGCTATCTATAAGAGTGCCGTATCAAGGTAATAAGTACTGTAGGAGCAAGTGCTAGGTTTAACAGATAGAGAAAAGTCTACTTGGAGTCAAGTAGAGATGATCTTTTAGGTATTAGAGAAAGTGCTAGTAACAGGGATGCTTAAAGGTAAGATTGAAAAGAATGCACTCTGCAGTGTGCACTAGAGAAGTTAGATATGAAAGTAGGTAACTTGAGTTTTACCTGTTTAAAAGTTAAGGTTTAGTGGAGAGTTACTATTTTTAAAACAGCAAGATGGACTGAAAGGGGTGGTTACTTTTGTATTTTGGTACTATGAAATACTGTAGGATGGCCAATAAATTTAAATAATTGAAGGGTGGGATTTCAAAAGTGATGGTTTTGTGATTACTCACATAAGCCAGTGAAAGTAGAGAGAAATGAGATATATGGTCAGATTAACATAAGAGGCGGGCAACTAGAAAGACAGTGGTATTTAACAAGACAACTTAAATGGGTGAGAGGGAGGGAAAAAATTCTGCCTGACTCAGAACAGAGAGAGCTGTGGTCTCTTTTGAAGTTTTAATATGCTGTTAAAACAGAATGCAAGCAAAACACAAGGTAAAGAAAACAAACTACAGTATTCAAAATATAGAAAGGCAATACAGAAATACAAAAAATAACAGCAAACTAACCTTTCCTTCACAGCAAAGTGTAGCAGAGTCTGGATGAGCCTTTCTGGTATTTTGCCCCAACTGACTGTGAGCTCTATGTGCTCTTAAGGTATTTTGCATTTGTCTTCAGAACATCCAACATCACCAGCACTGCCTTGCTCTATATGTAAGTTTATTTTAGAACTGTGTTTGCTCTTAGATATAGCTAGGAAATAGGAAGATTAGACTTGTTGTTTTCTACATTGGATGTCAGAACTATTCTACTGTATTATTTTAAGCATTTTCCTGTGATCACTGAACTCTTGACTAGCACTGTGTAGTAAGAAGTATAGCATTTTTGTTTTATTATTTATTATTAAATATCTTTAAACCTTTCAACTGTGGCTGTTTTATGTAGAGATAATTTAAGCACTGGAGTACATTGCATGTATATAGTGATACTGTCCAAGCCACTCCTGGCTGTTCATCACACTTACCATTTGGATAATAATACTGCACAGTAATAATTGAACATCCTTTGATAAGGGCCTTATTAGTAGCTGATGTTAGTGGTTGGTGGCAAGTGGTACTACCATATAGTCTGGGCAGAAGGGGCATAGATGGAGAACCTGGGCCAGCCTTCCCCAGGAGTGTCTGTGTTTGTATATAATTCACATCTCAGAGTGTGTGTGTGTGTGTGTGTGTGTGTGTGTGTGTGTGTGTGTGTGTGTGTGTGTGTGTGTGTCAGCTGCTTGGGCAGGGACACGAAACACTGGTTGGACAGAGAGGGTGCTAGAGGTTTTAGCTTGACCACTAGGCTGAGATCTGGACCCTATAGCTGTGCCAGTGGTGAGTCTTATTGGGGATCTGGAGAGAAAGTGAGAAACCAGCCCCAAATGACTGTGAGCTCTATGTGCTCTTAAGGGAAATTGTACTTTACTGTGTGAGTGTATTTGTTATCCTCCCTTATGCCCCTCACTGGTGTTAGTGGTGAGGATTGAGGCTCCTTGATTGCTGGACAGTGTACGGGCATCACGTATTAATTGTTTGGGAGTAGTGAAATATCCACAACACATATTAAATGGTTGGCACATACTAATTGGCTTGTAGTGATGTGGATAGTGAATTCCCGTAGCTTGTGTAAAGTGATCACTGAAGTTGTTTTTGCATTCTAAATCAGCCACACAGTGAATATTCAGAGTTCGGATTACAATTGTTTTATTTCTTTTGTGAGCTTAGTTAGGGAGAGCAGGCAAGTTGTCAGCAGAGGAGTGTGGAAAGCTGACAAGGAGCCAGTTGGCTGAGATGTTCCAGGCTAAAGGATTGGTGCAGGGAAACCTGACTAAGGTAGACATGATTGCAGCTTTGGTCACAGCTGCATCAGAAAACAACAACCGACTGGCCATGGAGATGTACAACACTCAGGGAATGGACAGCTCAACCTTTGTGCAGAGAACTTTAAAATACATCTGGAGCTAAAGAAACTTGAGTTGGAGGCCAGGCATTTAAAAATGGAAGCTGTGGAAAAGGAGCAGCAGAGGCAGCATGAAAAGGAGATGCTGACTCTTCACCGGAGTCATGGAGGTAATGGGGAAGGGAGTAACTGGATCCCAGAAACACAAAAGGTCAGTAAATATCTTCCACTGTTTACAGAGGGTGATCATTTTGATGATAGTTTCATTCATATGTTGTAAACAGTATGATGTTGACCAAATGTTCTGGGTACGTTTTCTGACCCCCCTTACTCCATCGTAAAGCTGTAACTATTTTGTCCAAAATGTCTGACATGGACCGTTTTGATTATACTGCTGTTAAGAATTGCTTGTTAGAATTTTGTAAGCTAACACCTGAAACTTATAGGAAAAAGTTTTGTGAGCATAGACGCAAGGCAGATGAAAGTGTGTGTGGAATATGTTGTTGAACTGAGCACGTATTTTCATATGTGGGTGAGTGGATATCAGTTCACCAGTTTTGAAGGGCTGGCAGACCTTTTGGTGAGGGAACAAGCCCTTAGCACTTTGGCTGAGGATATGAGGATCTGGTTAGCAGATAGACAATGTGCTACTTCAGATGGGTTGAGGAAGAAGGGAGACCTATACCTAGCAAGAAGGGCAGCCCTGCACAGGTAAAGGACCCCCAGTACTGCTCATGGGTCTAAAGGAACCATTGGTGGGCAGCCTAGACTGCCCCAACAGAATCTGCCAGTAGCAAGGGAAGCCACTAGTCCAGGTACATATCCAGGACCTAAGGCTAAATGTTTTGAATGGAACCAGTGGGGCCATGTGGCATACAGATGTCCACAGTGGCAAGGTGGGGAACAAAAGGTGAGAGACCCACTAAGTGGGATAGACAAAATGCCAATAGTAGGTTGTCTTGGGACAACAAGGGTACCAAACTACCATAATAGGTTATATCCTATTGTAGTGACTGGCAAAGAGGCCATTGCTAAGAGAGACACAGCCTCTGACATAACCATTGTAAAGCTTGCAATGGTTACAGAGGAGCACTACTTGCATGGCAGTCTACTCAGTCAGATCTTTAGGGGGGACCCCATTCCATATACCTTTGGCTAGGGTTCACCTTGACTGGGAGGGTGGAAAAGGAAACCAGTGAATAGGTGTGTTTGAGGATATCCCTGCAGATATCCTGATAGGGAATGATTTTGATAATGCAGTACCATGTGCTCATGCAGTTACACGCAATCAGGCTTGGAGACAAGCATGTGGGTCTGGTATCCTGTGGGAGACCCAGTCAGATTGCATGCTTGCAGCCAGGACTGTTGAGTTGGTTACTTCAGGGAGGGAGCTACCCTGTAGCAGTGAGATTGAAGGTGAGCCACAGCTGCTTGTGGGTACTGATGTTCCCTTGAACAGAGGGACTGCAAGGGTAGAGGTGAGTAGTAGTACCCAGGCTGACAGTGAGGCACCGCCGTCAGAGGATACCAGACTTCCTGTGGAAGGGGAGCTGGGAGGGTTACAAAGAGAGTGTTAAGACAGGCTCAGCTCTCACTGCAAAGCCTGAGAGAGGTAGCTAGTGAGGGACCTGATTCTCAAGGGAAGGAGGAATCTGTATACTGGGACAAAGAGTTACTGTATAGAGAGTGGACCCCTGAGGGAGGGCTAGAAGGTGAGAGGGTACAGCAGTTGGTAGTGCCTAGAGACTACCATCTGGCGCTTCTAGCCATAGCCCATGTTATTCCCTTTGCAAGTCATATGGACATAAAACATACAAAGAGACATATTATGCAGAACTTCTATTGGCCTGGAATTTACAGCGGTGTAACTTGTTACTGCAGGACCTGTGAGCAGTGCCAAAAGGTAGGCAAGGCAGGAGACAAGGTGAGAGCTCCGTTGATGCCTTTGCCTGTGATTGAGGAGCCATTTCAGAGGGTAGCTATGGATATTATGGGGCCTCTGCGTACCCCAAGTTCCACAGGGAAAAAGTATATCCTAGTGGTAGTAGATTATGCTACAAGATACTCTGAGGCAGTGGCTTTGTTCTCCATTGAGGCAGAAAAGGTGGAAAAGGCTTTGTTAGAGATTTTCAGCAGGGTAGGTTTCCCAGAAGAAATACTGACTGACAGATGTGCCAATTTCATGTCAGACCTGTTGGCTTGTCTGTGGAAGTACTGTAGGGTGAAGCACCTGAAGGCCACCCCCTACCACCCCCGACTAATGATCTTGTTCAGAGGTTAAGCTCTACCTCAAGTCCATGCTACAAGCATTTTCAGACCAGTTTAAGAGGGGGTGGGACAAATATTTGCCCCATCTGTTTGCTTACAGAGAGGTTCCCCATGAATCCATGGGGTTTTCACCTTTTGAGTTGCTGTATGGGCATAGGGTGAGGGGACCTCTAGATTTAATTCAAGATGAGTGGGAAGGTGAGTGTGAATCTCACAAGGAGTCTGTTGTGACATACGTCCCAAAGCTCAGGACAAGGCTCAGAGAACTCATGGGCTTGGCCCAGGAGAACCTGGCAGAAGCACAACAACAGAAAAATGTATGGTATGTCAGGAATGCTTGAGCTAGAGCATATGCTGTAGGGCATCAGGTAATGATTTTCATTCTTGTCAGACACAACAATCTGCAAGCAGCTTGGGAGGGATCCTACAAGGTGGAAAGAAAGGTAAGTGATGTTAACTACATGGTAGAACTGCTAGGCAGGAGGCAGGGGCACAAATTGTATCATATTCACATGATGAAACCTTACCATGATAGGGAGGCCCTTGTGCTGAGTATTTGCAATGAATTGCAGGAGTCATCTGAGGGAGATCTGGTGACTGATCTCCTCAGTGAGACTTGGACTGACACCTCGGTGGATGGGGTAGCAATGTCCCAGCAGCTATCTCCTACCCAGGTTCAAGAAATCTGAGAAGTGCTACAGGAGTTTGGGGACATGTTCACTGGGAAACCAGGGTTCACTCACTTGATGCAGCACCAGGTGGATACAGGTCCCCAAAGGTCTATTAGGCAGACCCCTTATAGGCTGCCTGAGAGAGTCAAACAGACTCTGAGGGAGGAGATACTAGAGATGTTGGAACTAGGGGTAATTCACGAGTCCAACAGTCCCTGGGCCTCCCCAGTGGTGCTGTTGTGAAAGAAGGATGGCAGCACCAGGTTCTGTGTGGACTACAGAAAATTAAATAGTCACACGGAGTCAGATGCTTACCCCATGCCTAGGACAGATGAGGTCCTAGAGCAGCTGGGTGGGGCTAAGACTCTTACAACCATTCATCTTACCAAGAGTTACTGGCAGGTGCCCTGGACTCCCAGTGCAAGAAGAAGTCAGCCTTTGTGACTCCTTTTGGCTTGTATGAGTTCACAAAGATACCTGTTGGGATGGAAAATGCCGTAGCAACTTTCCAGAGGCAGGTAGATCATATCCTAGCAGGAGAAGAAGGGTTTACCCTTGCTTATCTAGATGATTTTGCCATCTACAGCCATTCCTGGCAAGAGCACCTTCAACATGTCAGGGAGGTACAGGGCAGACTACAGAGGGCAGGGTTGACCATTAAGCCAAGCAAATGTCAGGTGGGTATGGCAGACATCTCCTACCTGAGACATAGAGTGGGGAGTGGTAAGATCAGGCCAGAACCTGCCAAAGTGGAAGCCATTCAAGTATGGCCTGCATCTGTTACCAAAAAGCAGGTGAGGGCATTCTTAGGGACAGCAGGGTACTACAGAAAGTTTATCTCCAGTTATAGTACCATAGCTGCTCCCCTCACAGACCTGACAAGGAAGAACAGGCCAGATAAGCTAATGTGGACACCGGCATGTGAGCAGGCATTCCAGAAGCTTAAAGAAGCTTTGGGAGGGTCCCCTGTGTTAGCCAGTCCACATTACAGTAAAGAATTTGTTGTGCAGGTGGATGCTTTGAACCATGGGGTGGGGGCTGTACTTAGCCAGATTTCTTCAGTGGGAGAAGAGCACCCAGTGGTTTATCTCAGTCATAGGCTCCAACCCAAGGAGGAATGCTATGCAGCTGTAGAAAAGGAATGTCTAGCCATAGTGTGGGGACTGCAGAAACTTCAGCCTTATCTATATGGAAGAAAATTAGTGTAGTTACAGACCACAATCCCCTAACATGGTTACACAGAGCCAGCCAGCAAAATGCCATGTTGCTAAGATGGAGCCTAGGGTTGCAAGCATATATGTCAGTGCAGCACCGCAGTGGGATTAGCAATGCCAATGCAGATGGGCTCTCAAGACAAGGAATGGGGTAAGGTATACTCAGATAGACCTAACCCTCTCAAGCAACGTTTTTCAAGGGTCACTTGAAAAACTAGCTTGAGTTCTCGGGGTGGGGGGATATGTTTAGATATGTGAAGGCTGCCAGCTAGCTAGATAGGATTTTGTAGATAATTCTGTCATTTGTAAATATTAATGTAAACCACATGCTTGTTCTCTTAAATGTTAAAAGTTGAACTTCAAAAATATAACCACATTGCACTCTGCTGGAGGAAAGCGGATAAGTCAAGCATTGTATAATTGTTTGATCTCAAAACTCTGAGCTGAGATGTCTGAATGAAGGAATTTTCACTATTGTTTTTAGACCAGAGTTAATTGCTAGAATTTGCATGTATAATTTATTTTATTGCTCTGGCTTCCTGACCAGCTGCAAGATCAAAAGGGCTATTAAACTCTGAATTTCTGTTAGCCTGGGAAACAGAGAATAATGATGTAATCTGAAATGAGTCAGTAGTACTGTCTTATCAATTTAAGAGAGAGAGAGAGGGAGAGAGAGAGAGACTCAGGGCATTTTGCATTTGTCTTCAGAACATCCGACATCACCCGCACTGCCTTGCTCTATATGTAAGTTTATTTTAGAACTGTGTTTTCTCTTAGATATAGCTAGGAAATAGGAAGATTAGTCTTGTTGTTTTCTATATTGATATCAGAACTATTCTACTGTATTGTTTTAAGCATTTTACTGTAATCTCTGAACTCTTTGACTAGCGCTGTGTAGTAAGAAGTATTGTCTTGTGGTTTTATTATTTATTATTAAATATTTTTAAACCTTTCAACTGTGGCTGTTTCATTTAGAGATAATTTAAGTTCTGCAGTACATTGCATGTATATAGTGATACTGTCCAAGCCACTCCTGGCTGTTCATCACACTTACCATTTGGCTAATAATATTGCACAGTAATAAGTGGACACCCTTTGATAAGGACTTTATTAGTAGTTGATATTAGTGGTTGGTGGCAAGTGGTACTACCGTATAGTCTGGGTAGAAGGAGCATAGCTGGAGAACCTGTGCCAGCCTTCCCCAGGAGTGTCTGTGTGTTTGTATATAACTCATATCTCAAAGTGTGTGTGTGTATCAGCTACTTGGGAAGGGACATGAAGCACTGGTTGGACAGAGAGGGTGCTGGAGATTTTAGCTTGACTACTAGGCTGAGATCTGGACCTTATAGCTGTGCCAGTGGGGAGTCTTATTGGGATCTGGAGAGAAAGGGAGAAACCAGCCTCAAATTGACTGTGATATCTGTGTGCTCTTAAGGGAAATTGTACTTTACTATGTGCGTGAATTTGTTATCCTCCCCTGTGTGGACGCACCTCACTGGTGTTAGTGGTGAGGATTGAGGCTCCTTGGTTGCTGGGCCAGTGCACAGGCATCACAAGTACATCCACTGGATCTAAAGATGTTGGAGCCTCCATTTTATTCATATGGTAGCTGTAACTGCCCGTTAACCTTATTATTTTGCTTTGTTTCATTACACTCAATTGCAGATAGGTGGTCTCCTAAGACGAGGAACTGCCAGTACTATAATTAGTCTATAGTCATCATACATATACTTTGTACAGGCGTAAGGTGGCTGGTGACCAAAAGCTGTTTAAAATTTCTTCTGTTATTTACTGTTTCAATTTCTTTACTCTCTACACAGGCTAAATGGTATTCTGCATATGCACAGTTACATTCAACTTTAGTCAGTAACCTTGAACAAGATAACTGTGGGTCTCTTTACACAATAGTAGAGTGATAGAACTGTGCCAGTCTCATTAGCTGATACATCACGTGTCCCTGATATGGGATATTTTTCTTTCATGTGCTTTAGTCTTTGCCTGCTGCCTAGAGCCCATTCATTCTCATTGCAGGGGGCCTTGCTTGCACTGATAAAGAGCCAGCAGGTGAGGTCCATAACTCAGGCAGCCATGGAGGAATTTGTGCCCAAGCCTGCACTGTATCTTCCACTTGCTGCATAGAGAGGACATATACATCACTATGTCCAAAGAGTCTGGCTTTATCCCCCACCCCTGAATGGGGTTGTTAATGTTGCAGAATGGACCCTAATTTTTCCCCGGCCAGAAGAGTGCATGGTTTCCCTCACTTCTTGGTAGCCTACATCATGCCATATTCTGGCTATGGAGACATTTCTATTTTGTTCTATAACTCCATAACAAATTTCTAATGTGAGCATCCATGTCACTGCAGAGACTGATACAACTTCCCCATGTGCATGTATGCTCTCAGACACATAATACCAAATCCTACCATTACTAGCTTGGCACTGCCAAACTCATATCCTTGGTATGGTACTTGAATGTCATCAGGTTTTACAGGATTACAGTTAGATCATACACCTTAGTCACAAAGTCTAATCAGTTGTCAGAATAAAAGATGAATGATAGAAGTTATAAGCAGATTAATCTCTCAGTATCTTGAACTTCCATAGTTTCAGGTTTGGAAGTTTTGATTTTCAACCTATTAGTGACTAGTCATTGATGAATGCATGCACATGATAGAAAAGGGAATGCACATGCTGCCATTTTATTCTGACAGAAAGAGAGGCAGAGCTGTATGCTATTAACATAGTAATGGCATGATATACCTTTCTATATAATGTGCTTTCTAAATCAAGCTATGTGATGCTCCACAACCTCAGAGTAGATGTTGCAAGAGTTTAATCCCATAACCACCTTTTTAGTATTGAGTGCAAATTAGAAGTTGAACTACTCAAGGGCCATACTGGATAAACCACAGTAGGATCACAAACACTCTATCAGGATCTGAGATACCAGATGCAGCATAAGGATAACAGATTTACTGTGCCACTTGGCCAGAAGGAGATAATTTACCACTCTGGTCTTAGTACAATGGTCAGAGTGAAGGGAGACTTACATGCGTCTATGAACACACTGACCATTAGGTAGGAATCAAGTCATATATAGATAATATTCTTGGTAACCTTACTCAGGAAAAGAAATTTCAAGACAGAGATGATGTTTTCAAAGTTATTAGGATCCAAGCTTGGGAAGGACAGTTTCTTGAGGGCTGGGATAATTGCTATATGACTCATTTGTTCAGCTAGTACATGCATGCCTGTCTGCACATGTACATCTATTACTAATGCATGCACAATGATACATTAGCACGTTATTTAAATTGTTACAAGGAAGGAAAAGAATTTGTAAAATTGTAGTATAAAATAATACATATAAATAGTAGTTACTTCCAAAACTGAATTTGAATGATGCATGTGCTATGATACATTTTCTGGTTATTTACATTGTTGATAGGAAGTGAATTTGTAAAATGTAATATAAACAGATACATATAGCCAATAATTATTTGAAACACTGAATAGCAGAGTCATGGAAATGCAGTCCAAGACAACATAAAGAACACAGGCACCCTCTCAAAAAAAAATCTTACACTTGTTTTGCATTGCTCTTATCTCTTTAATGTCAGGAAGTTGTTCCTTAGCTGGACAAAATGTAAAGCAGTACTGGGAAGGCTCATTATCTGTCTATAATTACTTAGTTTATGTTATACTGCTAGCTAGTCACTGCTATATCTAATCTCTTGCATTTTAATGTACTGTACTGTTGTGCAATTACTTGTCTGTGCTGTATTCTAAATATTGTAATTACACTCACTTTGTATTGTTAATTTCTGCCTACTATGAGTGATGTATTATTATTGTGGAGCTTTTCCCTGTATGCATCCACTGAAAAAAGACACTTCACCTAATTTGATTTTCTTGGTTAAAAAAGCTGTTCATAAATAAACAAAAAAACAAACAAATTACATTAATCTTACTTCCTTGTATAACTGCTAATGCAATCTTAGGAATTTGTTTCCTATTCCTCCTGAATGAATCAAGAACTATGCAAACATCATGGTGTTCAATGGGGTGAAAAAAACAAACTTCAAAAACAAAGCATACTCACTACAACTATGATATGAGATATAACAATAAGTATACTTATTTTTGCTTATTTTTACTAGTTATTGCTTCTAGCAATTTATATATAGCACTTTTTATTGTCTGCTGCATACTTTTTACTGTATTTTATTGCTATTAACTAATCTGCATGGTTGAACTAAAATTGTCTGCTTAACAGGGCCTAATAAGGGCCTAATAAATAAGGCTTTTACTGTCACACTGTAAAGCTTTTTAGCTAGTTTCACTGTGTGAAAGGTATTAACTGGAAATGTCTCTATTTGTTAAGTATCTGTTTGTTTGTTCTGATTTTCCTGCCAAAGAGTGCATAAAATAATTTGATTTGCTTGTAGTTTAAAGCATTCCGTAGAGTCTCCTTGCTCCTTTATCTGTTTAAAAACTTTCATTTTGTGGCTCAGTGCTGTTTTTCTGCTGTGATAAACATTTCTGTAGTGTTTGAACTGGTGGCTTTGCAGTTGACCGTCCCTACTGTAAATGTGACCTGGGACACTCTTCCCATTAGCTCATTCTACCTAATACAGAGAGAACATAACCTTGAATTATCTTCTGCTTCTCCTTTCTCCCTTTCCTTTACAAAAAAAAAAAAAAAACTTTGCTAGAATCTCCCTGTGTTCTGCTTCTCAGCTGATAAGTATATATTTTGGTACTTTTTAACTTTAACAAATTAAAATTCTAAGCTTTTTTCCTGCCTTTCCTGTAACTAGTCTAGTCCAGATACAGATTTGCTATATCCAGGACTGTTTGTAAGCTTCTGAGCCCCCAAGCCTAGCCTTTTTGTGTTGGAGGGAAGCCTTCTAGCTTATCAGTGGGAGTGGTAAGCACTAGGTAGCCTATCTACCACAAAAGGAGTGGTTTCTGACCCAGAAATTGTAGTTTATTGGCCGTTTGGGCAGTTTTTCCATCTCTTTCAACTTTCTGATTTAAAAGCCAATGTTTGCGCTTGTTTTCTGCCTTTCCTGCAACCAGTCTAGTCCAGATACAGATTTGCTGTATCCAGGACTGTTTGCAAGCTTCTGAGCAGTGCCAAAGTCTGCTCTTCAATTTTTTACCTTAGATCTGCTAGTTCTCTCTTCTTCTGCACTTTTACTAGCTTATTAGTCTAGCACTTTACCAGACTTCTTGTAGCAATTGTTGTAGCACACAAAAGTACTACCAGCACTAAACGTTCTACAAGGAAACAGCTCCAGTACTTATTATTAATGCTCACCCCTCCAGGCATGTCTAAAGGTCAGTTCCCTGTGCTTTCTCCTATCAACCTGGTGAACTTGGGCATCCTGAGGCAATGTAGCAACTGCCTCACATATACTGACAACCCTCTCCTCTTACCTCCCAACACTCAGACTTGCAAGAGATGCACTTATATATCCAAATTGGAAGCCACACACTCTCCAGCCAAGACAGGAATAGCTGGTCATGAGAAAAAGGTCAACACTTGCACCACACTATATGGAACACACAGCCCTCCAAAACACACACCAGCACTGCCTTCACATAAAAACACAAACCACACACCCACCTTTGTGGAGGCTCACAATAAAAATCTACCCAAACAGCAGAGACCTACAAGACAGAAACGCACTTGACCACCACAACACAACACTAATCACGAGATACATAACTCTCCTAAACAGTGTGCCACTCAACCAAAGCCCCTACGGCAAAACAGCATGTCCAACACACTAGTCATAGATGACTCGATAGTGAGGCACAGTGATGTCCCACTCACTAGGTTGAAACTAACAGTCAGCTGCCTGTCAGGTGCCAGGATCCACCACATAACGCATGCACTCAGGTCCCTCAACAACAGGTACTAATATGACTCTGTCATTGTACATGTGGGTATGAATGACCTGAGATGTACCTCCCTGGACTACATGAAAAGAGACATAGAGGAGCTCTTGGAATATGTAGCCCAGGTGGGTATGACCATAGCCCTGAGAAGCATCCTACTATCACCCATAATTATATCACAGTACAAGCAGAAAATAATTGATTTCAACAACTGGCTAAGTTTCTGGTGTCATTTTAACGTGATCCGGTATCTGTCAGCCTGGGATGACATGATTGACAAACCCTGATGCTTTGCCAGAGATGGTCTGCATCTGTCACCCCCGGGCTTCTGGATACTGGCCAAGCCTCTTGCCACCCCTATAGTGCCTTTTTTAGGCGGTGTTTTAAAGGCCAAATTACCATCATAACAGCTACAAACAAATGCAATCTGAGGGTCATGCTGCTCAATGCTAGAAGTCTGAATCTCAAAATGCATTTGCTCTAAGCACTCCTTAAAATGGAGAACATCAACATTTGTGCCGTAACAGAGACCTGGTTCAAGGCAACAGAAAGTACCCCTGCACTACCAGACTGTAACTCATTCCACACCTTTTGGCCCCAGAACTTGGACTGAAACTCCAAAGGTGGTGGTGTTTCCATATTCATAAAGGATGCAAACACCTCCAGACTGGTAGCCCAACATAATGCATCTGATATATTTTAGGTGCAGCTAACATTGGGTAAGACAGCGATTTAGGTCGTAGCCTGCTATAGGTCCCCAACCATGTCCCAAGACTCACACTCCACATTCCTAAGCACCCTGGAGAATATTAGGGTCCAACCTAACACTCTCATGCTGGGAGACTTCAACAACTCCTCCATTAACTGGGAGAACTACTCATGTACCAATACAATTGCCCAACGTTTCCTGGAATTCGTTAATTCCAATGCCCTGGACCAGCTCATTCTTACCCCCCCACTAGAGGTAGCAACATCCTTGACCTGGTCATTACTAACAGGGGTGACCATTGCTCTACACCAATAGTCAACTCCTCCCTGGTTAGATCTGACCACAAACTAATCACCTTGGAAATCCACATCCCTCCCACCACTCCCACAAAGATAACCACCATGAAAAACTTTTCCAAAGCTAACTTTGGAACCCTAAAAACAGAAGTGGCTAACTTCATGGTACCCATGCAAATGGAGATCAGTTGCATGACCGCCAAATCATACAGCAATGCACTCTACGAACACGTACACAAATGGATCTCACCAGTCCCAATAGAACCAAGACACTCTCCTCCAAAAAAAGGAAGCCAATCTGGTGGTCTCCTGCCATAAACAAACTCTACAACAGAAGGAGAAAACTGATGCGGAATAAGGTGAAGTCCAAAGACTGGAAAAACTCCCTTATCAGCTTCAAGAAAAAGTTGAGATCCCTCATCAGATCCTCTGAAGCTAACTATGAAAACAGAATTGCAGCAGATAGTAGACAACCACAAGGCCTTCTATAGTTATGTAAAGAATCTCCATGGCAATACCCAGATTTGCTCTGAGCTACTGGACAATGGTACCTCCTATATCGAGCCAACAGATATTGCCAACAGATTAAGTGCCAACTTTACCCCCCAAGGGACCAATCACAATACCAGTAGATTGTCAGGCAGCCAGTATTACTGCTGCACAGGTTAAAACAGCACTATCCCAAGGCCAAAAATACAGCTTCTGTGGGACTAACAATATCCCTGGCTGTGTTCTACATGAACTCATGAACTACAGAGTGAACTGGCACCTCACCTGTGTGCCCTGTTCAGTCACGGCCTCACCTCAGGCTTTGTACCTACCAAATTGTACACTGCTACAGTTATCCCTCTCCACAAAGGAGGAGCGACTACAGACCCTGGGAACTATTACCCCATTAGCCTGATGAGTCTGATATGCAAATCTATGGAATGCATCATCATGGACCTAATAAACAAGGATATAAGGAATCTCCAAACTCTGGATCCCACACAGTTTGGTTTTGTGAAGGGTAGATCATGCCTGCTCAGCTTGGTTGACTTCTTTGAGTCAGTCACCAGAGCTGTGGATGAAGGCAAGGTGGTTCATACAGCCTATCTTGATCTGGCCAAGGCCTTTCCCCAGTCAGGAATCATAGAAAAACTCACTAAGCTACGCATAAACCCCTATATCACTAAGTGGGTTGCAAACTCACTCACAGGAAGAACCAACAGTGTGAAAGTAGCTGACTTCAAGTCAGACTGCCGACCAGCCATGAGTGGAGTCCCACAGGATTCGGTCTTGGGTCCTCTCCTGTTTGGTATCTACTTCTCTGAAGTCCAGGCCAACACAAAGGGACTCTGGCTGACAAAGATCACAGACAATTGCAAGTTGGGATCTATTATTAGCTCTCCAAGTGATGCTGACATCCTACAGAAAGGCCTCACTGAGACCAACAACTGGTGTCAGAACCATGGCTTTAAGATGAATGCCAAAAGATGTGTCATCATCCCCTTTGGTAAAAACATGGTTCCCGTAAATTACCACATCGATGGTAGTCCACTGAACACAGAAGGCATTATAAGAGATCTGGGAACACAGGTTGACAGTAACCTCTCCTTTGACCACCACATTGCCACTGTGGTCAGAAAGTCCTTCTATGTGGCACATTTCATTACTAAGGGTTTTGCATCCAGGAAGAAAGAGGTCATTGTCTCCCTCTACTCTTCCCTCATTAGGCCAATTATAGAGTACAATGCCCCATTTGGTATGCACCTCACTAAGCACCTGCAACAACTGGAGAGGACGCAAACGTACCTCACAAAGAGGATCCTAGGGCTTAGAAATTTGTCCAATATGGACAGACTCAAAAAACTCCAACTATTCTCGGTATTATATCTCCTACTTAGAGGCGATATCTGTTTGACTTACAAAGCCATGTCTGACCCAGCTCTGTTAGAAATGCTACAGCTAAAGAAATCCCAGTCCCTCCACACCACACGCTACAGAGACCTCAACCTCATTACCACAATCAACAGCACATGCTGGAGGGACAGGTTCATAGCCCAGAGACTGCCCATGCTCTGGAATAGACTTCCCATACATGTCAGGCAGAGCACCTCGCTGTCCCTCTTCAAGAGAAGTCTTGATGAGTGGATGGGAAATAGAAAATTCACCCCGGGGATCACTCCAGTGGCTTTACTCGACAGAGGCACTGGGAACTAACATCAGGTGGCATGATGCCAGGGTAATCCTATGGACTAGGCTTGTAAAGGCTCCAGGGCCATTAGCCTAGTACACACCTATGAACCTATACTCCTCGGAGACACATTTAAGTTGCTCCAAAAATAAAATTTAATCCATACACGAATAAACACAGTTAAGTGCTTTCATCCCTAGAACAGGAATAGAAACATTTCTTAGCCACATCCTGCACAAATTCATTTAAAACAATTAAAGAAATATCCATACCAAACAAGATAAAATAAAATACAGCAGACTTTAAACCCATCCACATGTTAGAAAGTAAGGGAACACAATTTTAAGATATAAGGTAGCAAAACCATTTCATTAAGTCCAGGGAATTTGTATGCATTCAAAACAATCTCCCAGTACAATTACCTCTTTTCTAACTTTTCACTCCATGGTCTCCTCTTCATGTTTATATCAACCCTCTCCGCAGTAAAGAATAAAAAACAATGTAAGGGAAACTTCAGTATGTGCTATTAGTATCCTTAGCGATATCACATAGGTGTTTGTAATATGTTTTTTTATTTTTCTCTCAGTTTTACCCACATAAAAAGAGGGGGATTGTTGCCATTTAGCTATATATATAGTACCACTTTAATACTAGTTAAAACAACCTTTCAAGGTCACCTTCCAACCTTTTATTCAGATATTATTAGTCACCAAAACAGAGGGATATTGGGAACATGAACTACACTTATAAGTACCCATCCTTAAAGTGTTGTTCAGAATCCCCTTGCCCTACTCCAGTAAGCCTCTATAGCATTTCCCCTTCTTATAAACTACTGATGGTCTCAAGTGTCCTACTCTTCCTAGCCATGGCACCGGGCAGACAGCAACCTCATGTCACTACCGTTACCTAGTTTTTAACAACTAAATTTCCTATATATAGTTTGGCATCTTGGCCAGTATTCAGATTATTTCTTCTTCCTCTTAGCCATGGTACTATGCAGACACCAACTTCCCAATCACCACCCTCACTTAATTTCTAAGAAATTAATTCATACATAAAATATGTTTCCTTTACTCATATTCACAGTCTTTGTGAATTTTGCAAGACAGATAAAAGCTGCCTTGCATATTTTGCAAGTTATCCTCATTTATAGACCCATTCCCACCACTATGAGCTCTAGGCAGCAAAGTTTAGAGCAACACATAGAAATTTGATCCTTCCTGAGAGAGGTCTATGCAAATGATCTTCCTAGAATGCTGTCCAGTTTCAGAACTTGAGTAGTACAGTATTTATAGACAGCTGAACTACACAAATGAGGAGCAGAGAAGGGTCCAAAAGTGCCAAATGTGCCCTACATTCCTGTGGCATAGACAATGACTTCCAGTGGTGGAACTCTGTGTAGGACCAATCAGTGCCACTTCAGCCTGCACAGATATCCAATGCAAGTCAGCCATGCTGTGTGTGAATGAGAGCATATGGGTGCATGAGTATACATGTCTGTGTCACTGCATGTGTGACAGAACAAGAACAGAGTGTGTGTGTGTGTAAATGAGTCCATGGGTGACTGGGTGTAAATGTTAGTATGTGTATGTGTGTGTGTGTCTGTGTAGTTGGAATGGGCATCAGTGCCTGTGTGCTCTTAGTACCTGCACTACGTAACAGTGCAGATGGTGTGTTCTGCTGCATCTTTGTTCCAGCGGCACAGTGAAGTGATTTTGAGTAGTGAGATGTTTCCCTTTAGGGAATTTGGGTGACTGTGAATCAGTAAGTAGCCCTGCAGTATAAATTAGGTCACGAGTTGTGTGACTTTCTTGTAGCTCTCTCTGTGGAAATTCTTGGTACACTTGCCAGCGTCCACTAGCAGTTCCTGCTTAGATGAATATATCTGGACAGGGAAATATGTTATACTAATTGCTATTTTATTAAGAAACCCACTAGCCAATTAGATAAAGCTATGGGCAATAACAGAACAGCAGCAGTGTTACTTTCTTTTTGTTCCGTTTTGTTTTGTTTATTTATTTGTTTATCATTTAAGTGAATTTCTCATCAAAGGTACCTTTCAGCCATGATCCAGTCTACAAGACCATAGGCAAATGCAATAAATATGGACACTTTATAGAAGTCAGTCAGTCAGCATGTGTTTAGGAGATGGAAGGAAATCAGAGAACCAAGAGAAAACCTGCACATAAACAGGAAGAATATGTAGACTACACATAGACTTTGATGGAAGACCAAGACTGAACCCCAAACCCTGGAGTTGTGATGCCAAGACCTTATCCGCTGAGCTACTAGCTAATGATAACTGGGTGCGGAAGGTCGCTTAGTTTATCTTGCCATTATTCTATGAATGTCATACTGCTGTTAGTCAGCTGGGGAGACACAGAGACTGAGGTTATGTCAGAAATGGAGGCTGTGGATTAGGCAAAGGAAACAAGGTGCGACTGGGTTGCTTAGCAAAGTGGTAAAGGAAAGGGGTACCTCCAGCACTGATCCTACACACGTTCTACTGCACTGTGCCAGAATACCCCCACCCTCCATTAGCAGGAAGCAAAGGGCTATAGGAGTGGTTCTAAAAAAATAAAGTGCTCACTAGCATAAATGAAAAATATAATATATGAAACCAAACATTATCTCCTCACCATGAGCCCTTATCATCCAAGGCAAGACTGAAAAAGTACATTGGGGCACAAAAACATTGATATCGTTGCTTTTATTAAAAATTTATTCATATGATGTTAACTATTTTTATGAATCGTATTGCTTTTTCTTATAATGACATGGCTGATTCACTTTTGCTTTGGCTTTATATATAAACATACTGAGGTCAGGGCGCCATGTCCTTTCAATGTCACTTACTTGTGCTGAGAAACTGAATTTAAAGCTCAAGACAGCCCCCCAATATGATTAAATAATGGGGTAATCTTAATGGGTTTGTATTACATCGTCGAATTCACAGGAGTTCGAATGCTGTAATATCGAACCAGGAAGTTCGAAACCCAAAAAGTACAAAAACACAGATCCGGTACAAAAAAAACCACGTACACTTTAAACTTAAACTAATGTGGGGGGCTGTGCTAGCCACAACCCCCCTACTTAAATATACCAACTCTGAGATCGCACCACAGTGGAGGAAATAGCAAAGCCGTGAAAACGGCCCTCTGAAATTTTTCCCTGGGAAAAAAAATGGTGTTCTGTGGCTTCGTTATTTTCGCATTTCGAACATATGGGTTCGATATTACAAAGTTCAGACTCCTGTGAGTTCGACGTTGTAATATAGACCCAATCTTAACTGCTATATTTCAAATGGGAGTACAGAATGAGAACTGGATGACCACATTAACCCCTTTGTAGCAATATTTATGGTCTTCAGGGAATAGCTTTCTGGTTTAAAATGAGTTAATTATAACAGCCTGCTAAAATCAAGTCATGATATCAGATGTAAACCAGTTAGGAAGTCAATGAGCATTGCACATTGCCAAATAAATAGAAAGACTCAGAGGAAAAAGTGTAACGTAGGGGTTCAGGAACAGGAAAAGATATTGTAATCCTAGTAGAGAGACTTCTGAAAATGTGAGCCCAGAGAGGGAATGGTCACTGTAGTGCAGATAGACAGAGAGCAGACTTCACTGACTTAGCAGAAGCAAGTTACTGAAGAAAGGGTGTACACCAAAAACGTTTAGACTCTTCTTTGATAAAGTGTGAAACTTCCGTCCATGTTAATGTAAATAGTTAAAAAATCTCTGCACAACTAACTTTTACTATGCTATGAAATATAGCAATGAGAAAGATTACATTAACTGTTGCTCTGTGAAGAGAGAATACATATTCTTTACCAGTTATTTAAATCAAGGTACTGTTTCTAGCTGATGTGATTCATAGGTTCATAGGTGTGTACTAGGTTAATAGCCCTGGAGCCTTTACAAGCCTAGCCCAAAAGAAATTGCCCAGGCACCGTGCCACCTGATGTTAGTTCACAGTGCCCATAAATAGAAATTAATGCTTTGATGTACCTTTGTATTTTTCTTATTATTTAAATATAGTCTAAGACGTATAGAATGCTGAGGGTTTTCAAATGAAATGGACAACTACCATTTAATAAGGCTCACTTTAACATAAGTACATGAAAAGTATGCATTGTTCTCATGAGGTTTGTGCTAAGTATGACTTCTAATAAATAATTGATGTTATTTGTCCTAGATTCAAGCTTCATTGGAGGAACAAGAGTTTGTGGAAGCATGGGGTAAGAAGGCCAAACAACTGTTTGATGACATACGTAACAACTTCACAGACAGTCAACTCAAGAAACTTATCAATTCGATCCGAGAGCTGGGATCTGCCAACCTGCCCCTTGATCAGCGACAGCGTGTAAGGGCAATTTTGAAATGTTTTTCCTCACTTTGCTTATTCAGCAGCAATATTAGTAAGCTATGAGATATGAGATAAATTATTCTGATAATATATGTTATAGGACAGCAATTTTTACTGCCTGTATCTGGGCAGGAATGTTTGTTTTGTCCTGGGAGTAGATAAATCTGTTAGTTCAACAGCAAGTTTCATGCACATGGCTAGCAGGAGAGAAATGTTGATCCATCACTGTTTCAAGTAACAGGAGCCTTTTCATGTCAAAATTGATGTGTGGAACAAATAGGCCAGATGCATGACACCTTTTAAAGGAAGGACTTTCTAATTTGGTGATAAATACTGACTCAAAATTTTCATCATTCTGATTGGACATTGGTGAAGTTAATCATCTAGAAGCCTGGAATTCAGGTCTAAAAATAATTTCATAGAATATGTTATAGCTGGATTGTGTTAGCACTCTTCTAATACACAGAAGTGCAGTCATACCTCTCAAATGTGCAGATTTTCACAGAATGTCCAGATTTTTGCCTTATATTTTTGTCTGTTTTTCTGGCAAATTAGTGGCAAATCATTAAAGACTGAAGTAAAAACAAATGACAGACATATGAGTTTCAGACTTCATATCCTTCAGAAAATTCATGTTAATGCAAAACCTGTTATTTTATCATCTTTCTAAGTTTGTAAGAGCAGTATTTAAAAACTGTCCCACTTTTATTTAAGGCTTTGTCCAGATTTCTTGTGCTTAAAGGTTGAGAGGTATGAGTGTTGACCGAGAATGCTGCATTTAAATTCAGTTTTATTTTCAAATAATTGCAATAATGAATCATACTGGATAATGTCAATGACAGTTTGATAATCTTTTAAGCCAAGTGACACTGAACCATAATTTATGTTGCATTAGACCCATGCAGTGTGAATAACAGAACAGAACTCAAACTGTATCTTAGTATTTTTATTAACAGATAAAAATGAATGCTACAAAAATATTCTACCCAAATAACAACATTGTTATAGTAGCTGCTAGCCTTACATTTGTTTACTGAATTCTACAGGTACAGGCAAAAGTGCCAAGTACTCTGTTTATCCTTTGCCTCATGTTCCTCCCATATTAGATCAGCTCATGCCATTTGGAAATCATTTTCTTTAAGTCAGACTGGGTCAGATGCAAGAGGCATGGTTCCTATTCTTCCAGAATGGACAGCAACTCTCTGTATGAGTTTTTGTGATTTTTTAGCCTTTTTGTATACGAATCCATTCTGATTACATTCATGTTTTATATTTTCCTATTTTGGTTGAATTTATGTTTTAGTGTAATTTCTTTTCTTTCTGGTCAGAGAAGCCTTCATTTATGTATTCATAGATCTTCTCGTACCACCCCTGTATGTTTTCCTCTAACTGACGTCCGCCACTGTATCTGCATGTCTTTACCATTCTATAAATCACACATTGTTACTAGACCAGTAAGGCCTCTCACAGCCCCGTTTTCCACAGAAAGGTAGCATTTTCCATTGACATCAGTCTGGCAAGCCATGACATTTTATTTTTATGGTTATTGGCACTGATCAGTTTAGCTTGCTGATCTTGAAGTTAATGAATTACACATCTTAATTCAGTACAATGAAAGTGTGGTTTGCTAAATTTCAAATGTAGCTCTAATGTTTTCAACCCCACCCCACCTTGCAGTACCCATGGCAATATTTGTTCTGGTGACTTAACAGTTTAAAATGCCACTGACTGACATTGTAAAGTTGTGCTTTGCTGAAGTGCGCTTCAATGAATGCTGATACATGTATCTATATCTAGATCTTGAGCTATGTGGAATGCATTTGAATACTAGTTTTAGACCAAAGAGTGACATAAAACAATAAAAAAAATGAAAAAATTAAGTTGAAGTAAAAAAAAAAAAAAAAAAAAAAAAAAAAAAAAAAGATGAGATGGTATTTTGAAAGATGCTTAAGCTCTACCATGTTTAAATAATTACCCTATGTTTCATAGTCATGGAGATGTTACTTGGAGTAAAACAGGTATAAGGAAAAAAGCCTCTACATGCTATTGTCAGGAGTTAGCTGCACCCAGCCCGCCACTACCTGTATGACCTTTTCCATTTTGCTTAGTTTCATTCAATATTCATGTTACATTAATATTTGATGAAATGTTTTCAGACTCATGGAGTGGGCCCACTACCTCCAGTACAGAAGACTGAAGTTTAAATTACTGAGATTAACAAGACTGAAAATAAACTCCCAAATTTTCAAAAGACTGGAACTCAAAATCCTCAAATAATACTAAATTTATACCAAAATGCAAGTACAAACTTAACAGGCTAGATGAATGCTTTTTTGGCAATAAAACCAATAGTCAATTTTCCCTAGGGCTGTTCAATATTGTAGGCCCACAGGGATGCTTGGGGGAGGTTGCTTGCTCTTCTGCAAATAACAGTCCAGGATTCCCAAACCATCTAATTTAACTACTTAGAAATTATTCTGATATTTTGTTTTCTTTGTACCAGTTGCTGCAGCCCATTTTCCTGTCACCAGCTGTTTAACATATCAGGATCCTGATATGAACTGTTAGTTGAGTGTTTCATGTTTGTTCTGTGCTGCTCGTTTGTGCTTTTCATGTTTTGCATATTTGTGTGTGTGATTGTATGCATCTCTGTCTTCTCCCCTGTTAAAGGTACTGCTGACTTTTACTTCTTCAGATACGATGTTGCAACTTTATTTTGGGTCCAGACTGACAATATAGTCATCAGTGTTGTGACTGGTGGTTGCAGTGGTGTGTTGTTGGAGTCAGACATTCAGGATGTGAAAGACAACATTCTTGGGGACACTACGAGATAACTGCATAAGTTTCATTGGTTAATACTAGGCTGTTGATCTGGTACACCATTTGTAACCTAGGTACATGATCCCATATTGAATTTACCAAGATATTAAATTAATACTAGCCCCCAACAGGATGAATTACTTTGGACCTAGATATGGCCAATTTCCATAAGGGCTTGAGGAGGACACATTAGAGACATAACTGCCCCTCCATTCATCCAAGTTGCCCTTAAAAATGGTCAGGGGACTGCAATCCTTTACATCCATGGGGTGTCTATTCCATAAAAGAGGTACTTTCTGTGATAGATAGCGATCACACCAGCAGGTCCTATTTATATTGCATTGGCAGTTCAGATCTTTGCTGTGGGAGTTTATAATGATATTCATTTCATGGATGTGAAGAATGTTGCATAGGACCAGATATTTCCAGACTCTGTAGTATAGGCAGATGTTCTCTCTCAAAAGTAGATAGAACATAAAAAGTGAGAGTTCCTTAAGGCAGTCAGAGTAGCTCAAGGTGAACATGCCCCTGGTGGTCTTTATAAGGAAACACTGTGGTCTCTCAGGCTGGATAATGTGCTTAGATAAGTATATACCAAAGGGGGCATTATAAATGGCCTGATAAGGGAGGAGTGTAGGGAGGATGGTAACTTCCTTGGATCTAGATTATATACTCCTGGTGCCAGTCTAGCTATATAAAAGGATTTCCAAAAAACAGTGTTGACATGTTGGTCAAAGGAGAGTTCATTGTCAATGAAAGTGCTCAAATACCTAATGATCAAGTTTTTTTTTTTGGGGGGGGGGGTATTACCAATGTGATAAAAGCATAGGTCACAAGTTTAACCCTAACCCTAACCCAGTCTAGCTATATAAAAGGATTTCCAAAAAACAGTGTTGACATGTTGGTCAAAGGAGAGTTCATTGTCAATGAAAGTGCTCAAGTACCTAATGATCAAGTTTTTTTTTTTTTTGGGGGGGGGGTTATTACCAATGTGATAAAAGCATAGGTCACAAGTTTTACCGATGGACACAGCATTGCATTTCTTGGCATTTAATCTAAGGTTATATTGAAAGCACCACTTATTACTGCATATTAGACCTTCCTGGAGAATATGTTGATCATTTGAGGTGTTTATGACAGCTCCCATTTTGCAATCATCAGCAAACATCATCAGCCACAGGACCTGGTTGTCACCCTGATGTCTGAGAAGTAGATACCAAAGGGAAGTGGTATAAAGCCCTGGGGCACACCACTGGTGACTATTGAGATGGTGCCTCCAATACCACCAGATTGGGGTCTGTCGTTGGTAACACAGGGACATTTAATTTGATTATCTTATCATTGATACCAGAATGTGGAATAGTATTAAATATTTGGTTAAAAACAGGTATGCAATGTCAACTGATTGGCCTGAGTTCAGTGCCTTGGTGACTTGTTCCAAAGTGTCAACAAGGTTTAGGAGGCAGTATTTGCCTTTAACAAACCTAAACCGGTTTGGGTCAAGGGTTTGAAGATTACCTGTATCTTTGTTAATGACTTCCATGATGATGTACTCCAATGCCTTACAGATAAGGCTGCTAAGATTTATTTCTATACAGTTTTCTAGATCAGTAGTGGATCACCCCTTGTGGAGCGGAATGACGGCAGTAGTGCATGAATCCAATACAGAGACAGAGACAGAGACTGAATGGATTTAATAACAAATCAGCCAGACAATGGCTGGTGTTGACATGAAGACAGCCTGGCACATTATCTGAGCCTATGTAGTTGATATTTTTAATCTTGGACAGAACACATAGGACCTGCTCAGAGGTGAAAGGGGGGTTCCATAGGCATACTAATTTGCTGTGCATAACTAGGCAAAGATAGTAGAGTAAGGTTTACGCTAAATTTGCCCAGTGATACTCTGACTATGTCCTTAGCAGATGAGTATGTGGTGCTATTTTGTATTAACTCAGAACACTTTTGGGTATTACGTCTGAGGTTCCTGGCATAGCTAACGAAGGCTTTGTAGTCATCCTTAGCAGGAGTAGCAATTCTCAGTTCATACTTGCTTTTCTGAGGCCTCCGTGCAAACCTGGAGGTTGGCTCAGAACTTATTTGTGAATAAGGCCACATGATGTGAGGTCATTGGGGTGAGGATGGTGTTTAAACTGCATTAGGTCATCAATTAGTTGGAGTAGATTTGCTTTGCAATAGTTATTGAAGACAAAGGAGTTAAGGGGTATCTCCTGTCTTGCACTTAAGGGAAATGTTACTGCTCAGTGTTCAGACTAGAACAGTGATTTTTTTTTAAGTACAAGTACTGTACAGAAGAGGTTAGATTAGTGAAAACCAGGTCCAATATCTTTGATGACTGGAGTTTGGACTAGTTTGGTCTAAGGATGCTCTGACTTCCCTTATTAAGGTACCACTCCAGTAACTTGGTTAGTTCCTGATATCATAATGAACTGTTCTGCAAAAGCCAGTGATTAGTTCAAATCTGGCTTCACCCTTGGCCTCAGTCAAACACCATACCTAGATGGAAAGTTTGTTTTAATGTGCCTCCTATTGCTGTCAAATTAAAAAAAAAAAACAAGTTAATCAATTTGTAAGGAAAAAAAGTGTTTGTTAATCATCATAAGGCAGTGATCCATTACTCCACTAGTATTAAAAAAAATAATCCTGTCATGAAGAACTCGCACAGCATTGAGACCTGGAACTTGGACAGCTATTTATCGTGACATAGTTTTGAAATCCTTTTTTGCTACAAAAATTCCCAGTGCAGAAATATAGCAGAAAGCAACTGATTTGCATAGTGAAGAAAGTTAGGCCTGGCTGGAGGAGGTGGAGGATGCAGGTCCATTAATCTTCTCCACAGACTGTCATAAGAGAGTGGGAGTATTAAGTAAAGGGATCTGAGAGTATTCAAAGCATATATCTCAGTGTTCTCCTTAGTACCCCACAATTAGGCTAGATGCTGAACTAATTAGATGGCGATTTTATTGACCTAAGTAGCAGAATTAAGACAGAATATTGTTTTGATGACAGATAAGGCCAACTTACTGTAGATAATTGTTTGAGTCCCAATGGCTAGCCTAATTCATTGAATTCATATTAAATTTGTTATTGACCTGCCTTTGACATATCTTCTTTTGTTGCTTTGTGTCCCTCTATGCCTAAAACAAATATTCAAATACATTCCTCATATCTGGGAATAATTTGCATTGGATCATATGATTCTATCAACAGCCATCTAGTGCCACTTCAGCAAGACTTAATTCAGTGATGCCAGAGTCCAACACATCTCTGTCCGCTATGTCACCATCAGTCACGATCACTAGATCTGTAGGGGTGAGAGTGAAAATCCCACCTCCACTACAGGTTGCAGAATGGGATCATTTAAGCAGAAATCAGTATATATGTATGTAAATGTATATGTGTGTGTGTAAACATTTGTACAGACACACACACACACACACACACATATATATATATATATATATATATATATATATATATATATATATATATATATATATATATATATATTATATATATCTATCTATCTGTGTGTGTATCAGGGTTGCCAGACGTCCCTATTTGAGCAGCTCAGCTGGTGTACTGGTACATTCCTCTGATTAAAATGTTCAGGGTCATAGGTTCAACACTTGGGACTGTCTCAGGATCAGCAGCCCAATCCCAAGTCCCGCACTGCTGGTTAAAATCCCAGCGAAACAGCCTCTGCTTTGTTTATTTTGTTTTTATTGGCCCGTATGCCGGTATACGAGCCAATCAAAAATTTGCAAAACAGAGCTACTTCTCTTTAATGCAGAACTGCATGATGTTCTGCATTGACCAGAAGAAGGTCTGCTGTGCGATTTTTTGATACGGCATATGGGCCAATCAAAAATCGCCAAACACGGAGTTACTTGTGTTTAATGCGGAACTGCGATGTTCCGCATTAAAGACCTTTTTTTGTGGTCGTTACTTAATGTGAAATATCTTTTTTTTGTCCCTACCTGGCCCATCAGAAATTTGGCAACCCTGGTGTGTGTGTATACACACACACACACACACACACACACACACACACACACACACACACATATATTTATATTTCATTCAAGTAGTGCATATACACACACACACACACACACACACACACACACACACACACACACACACACACACACACACACACACACATTATTTGATGACTGAGTCAGTCCTATGGCCCATTATCAGGACAGAAAAACATTATATTTATACAGATTAGAGGAAACTTAACTAAAGTTCCGCTATTATATTTGTTCCATGTTTTCCACATATGGCATGAAGGAGACTGAGAAGGAAGGCATTATTGGCAGAGACGTAATGTGTGGCTTGCAGAAGTTTATGGGAATTTTCAGAAAACTGAGATGTTATTTTGGAGATCCAGATCACAGGCCTGCAGCTGAGTTATCTGTCAAATTTGCAGCATTTAGATTTAATGGAATTTGCCAGTTTAGAAGGGAGTTTATCAAGTGATGTTGTAGAGATGATTGTGGCTACAACATGGTAGGACTAAGAGGTACCTCAGGCTGCATGCAGAGCTGATAATTCACAAGTGAGTGTGCAGTAAGACGAGGGAGGTGTGGCAGGTGGAACATCAAAGTATCCTCTAACCTACTGATAGATGTACTGCACATCAGCAAGTCAAATGGCATTAGAAATACTCAGTCTAGGGATCAAATCTCTTCTGCAACATCAACAGAAGGGATACCGCTGGTGTGTAATAAACTCCCCATCCATGTAAAACAAAGTTCATCCCTGTTCATATTCAAACACAACTTAGATCTATGGATTGCAAACAGAAAATTTACCCCAGGTCTACCCCCTGTGCCACTAATGGACAGAGGCAGCTCCAAAAAGCTTTATCCCATTCATGGATCCCATCAAATTATCTATGGTATGATCCCAGTTATTCTCATTTGGGTAAAATATAAATATTGAACAAGGGATGGGTAAGGCCAGTTTATAAACGGGATAGATTATTTCAAGCTCAAAAATGGAAACTGGCTAGGTTTAAAATGGCTCGCAAGTGTGGCTAGCCAAGTACATACCATTGACCCTATGAACAGCTTTTTCATATCCAGCAGCACTGAAGAGATGTATGCACAGGACTGCTTTACTGTAATCATGGAGGTATTTGATAGACATACATTGCAGACAGACCTTGTTTAGCTATTTTATAGTCCTGGGTGGGCTGGCTTTGAGATAAGTGTCATACATCTGGGGAAAGTGATGTTTTTTGACATACACTTGGAAACTGAGGCAGGTTTGTTTGTTATGAAAAAGCAGTTCATAGGCATCTCTGTTATGTCTGCTTGGTAAAATCAGTCATTTGGAATGAACACTAAATGAAAATATGTCTTGCATTTCAGAATAACTGACACCACAGAAACTGAGGGATATAAGTTCATAGGTCAGTACTAGGCTATCGGCCCAAGGGCCTAAGTAAGCCTAGCCAACAAAGTTCCCTGGCTTACGCCAACCCAAGAAAGTTAATTTCCTGTGCCCCTGTTGAGCAGAGCCACAGAAGTAATCCCTGGGGTGTATTTCCTATTTCCCATCCACTCATCAAGATTTTTATTGAAGGGTGTTAATGAGGAACTTTGCTTGACATAGATGGGTAGTTTGTTCCAGAGTATGGGAAGTCTCTGGGACAGGAATCTATCCCTCCAGTTTATTGTCCTGTTTATTGTGGTGACAAGGTTTACATCCCTAGAGTGTGTAGCTCGGAGGTATTGGGGTTTCTTTAGGTGTAGCATGTCCAACCGCACTGGGTTTGACATAGCTTTATATGTTGGGCAGAGATCACCTCGGAGTAGGCGAAATGTTACAGAGTAAAGCTGGAGTTTTTTGAGACGGTCAGTGTAGGGCATCTGTTTGAGGCCAGTAATCCTCTTTGTGAGGTACTTCTGTGGCCTTTCCAGCTGCTGCAGATGTCTTGTGAGGTACATTCCAAAAGGGGCATTGTACTCTATAATGGGTCTAATGGATGTAGAGTAAAGGGGAACAATGACCTCTTTTTTCCTGGATGAGAACCCTTTTGTGATGAGGTGTGCCATGTAGAAGGATTTCCTGACTGCTGTGGCAATGTGATTATCAAAGGAGAGACTACTGTCCACCTGGGTCCCAAGGTCTCTTATCACACTTTCGGCATTAAAAATACTGCCACCTATGTGGCAGTTCATGGGTACAGAGTTTTTACCAAAGGAGATAACAATGCACTTTTTGGCATTGAGCTTGAGGCCATGGCTCTGACACCAGGCATCTGTCTCAGTGAGGCCACTCTGTAGGATGTCCACATCATTTTGGGACTTGACTGTAGCTCCTAGTTTGCAGTCATCTTGTGAACTTCATTAGCCAGAGGCCTTCTGTGTTAAACTGTACTTCAGAGAAGTAGATACCAAGCAGGAGAGGTCTCAGGACTGAACCCTGTGGTACTCCACTTGTCACTGGTTTGAAGTCAGATTTGGAGTCTACAACTTTAACAGTGTGGGTTCTGTCAGTGAGCCAGTTGGCAACCCATCTTGTGACATAGGGATTTATACCTAGTTTAGTGAGTTTAGCTATAATTCCAGAATGGTGGATGGTGTCGAAAGCCTTGGTGAGGTAAAGATAGGCTGTGTGAACCACCTTACCCTCGTCTACGGCTTTGGTTATTGCCTCAAAGAAGTTGACCAGGTTTAGGAGGCATGATCTGCCTTTCACAAACCCAAACTGGATGGGGTCCAGAGTTTGGAGGTTACACATATCTTTGTTTATGAATTCCATGATGATACTTTCCATGGCCTTGCAGATCAGGCTCGTCAGGCTAATAGGGCGATAGTTCCCAGGATCAGTGGTGGCTCCCCCTTTGTGGAGTGGGATAACTGTTGCTGTGCACCATTCAGTGGGCACAAAGCCTGACATGAGGCTATGATTGAACATGGTGCTTAGGTGGGGAGCCAGTTTGTTCTGAAGTACGTGTAAAACGCAGCCTGGGATGTTGTCCGGTCCCATGGAGGCTGTGATCTTGGCTTTAGAGTGCTGCTTTTACCTGTGTAGTTGTGATTACAGGGACATTGCATTCTTCCTGTATAGATAATGGGCCCTTTAGGGGGTGAGAGGTGGGTAAAGTTAGCACTGAACCTATCTGCCAGGATGTTGGCAATATCTGTTGGTTCTGTAATTTTTGTGCCATTTTGCTGTAACTCAGAGCAGATCTGGGTGTTGCCATTGAGATTCTTGACATAACTATAGAATGCTTTGTGGTTATCCTTAGAATTAGTGGCAATCTTGTTTTTGTAGCTATTTTTGGAGGATCTTATAAGGGATCTCAGCCTCTTACTGAGGTTGACCAGGGAGCTCATCCACTCATGGGATTTTACTCTCTTTTGCAACAGTTTCTTCCTTCTGTTGTAGAGTTTGTTTATGGCAGGGGACCACCAGACTGGCTTCCCTTTTTTGGAGGATAGAATCTTGGTTCTGTTTGGGATAGCACAATCCATGCACTTGTGCAAGTGCTTATAGAGTGCATTTGTGTAGGATTCAGCAGTCGTAACTGTATTGTCCATCTGCATGGGTGTCATGAAGTTCACCACTTCTGTCTTAAGAAGCATGAAGTTGGCTTTGGAGAAATTTTTTACAGTGGTTTCCTTAATGGGGGGTGGGGGCAGGATGTGGATATCTAGGGTGATTTGCTTATGTTTGGATCTGACCAACGAGGAGTTGACTTCAGGTGTGGAACACCGGTCACTCATGTTGGTAATGACTAGGTCTAGGATATTGTTGTCCCTGGTGGGGGTGTAGATATGTTGATCCAGGGCATTGGAATTTATGAATTCCAGAAAGCGCTGAGCAAAGGAGTTGGTACATGAGTAGTTTTCCCAGTTAATGATGGGGTAGTTGAAATCACCCAATATTAGGGTGTTTGGTTAAACCCTAATATTTTCCAGTATATCAAGAAAAGAAGAGTGGGAATCCTGGGGCATGGTGGGGGATCTGTAACAAGCTACAATTTGGATTGCAGTTTTGCCCAGAGTTAGTTGCACTTGGATAACCTCAGATGCATTATGCTGAGCAACTAGCCTGGAGGTGTGGATATCCTTAATGAATATGGACACACCTCCACCTTTGGTGTTCTGGTCCAGGTTAGATGGCCGAAAAGTGTGGTATGAGTTATAGCCTGGTAATGCAGGGGTGCTCTCTGGAGCCTTGAACCAGGTCTCAGTCACTGCACAGATATCGATGTTCTCCACTTTAAGGAGTCCCTCGAGTGAGTGCATTTTGAGATTTAGACTTCTAGCATTGAGTTGCATTACCCTCGGTTTTTGCTTGTCTGTTCCTGTTACGGTGGTGAATTTGTCATTTGAACCTTGCCTAAAAAGGCAGTATAGGGGCAGCAAGAGCCTTTGCCAGTATCCGGAATCCCAGTGTTGACAGGTGCAGGCCATCTCTGGCAAAGCATCATGTCATCCTAGGCAGACAGATACTGGATCCCCTTAGAATTACACTAGAAGCTTAGCCAATTGTTGAAGTCAATCATTTTGTCCTTGTACTGCGGTATCATTCTGGGTGATGGCAGGATGCTACTCAGGGCTAGGGTCATACCTGCCTGGGCTACAAGATTGGAGAGTTCTTCCACGTCTCTTTTCATGTCATCCAGGGAAGTACGTCTCAGGTCATTCACACCAACATGGACAATCACAGAGTCATATTTGTATTTGTTGTGGAGTGACCTGAGTGCGTGGGTTATGTGGCAGATCCTGGCACCCGGCAGACAGCTGACAGTAACCTTCTCCTTGTTTAGCCTGGTGAGTGGGACATCAGTGTGCCTGACTATAGAGTCAACTATGACTAGTGTGTTAGGTACGTTGTTTTGCCTTATGGGCTGTGGTTGGATGGCACATTGAGTCTGTGGGCTATGTGTCATTTGCGTTGTGTTGGTGCGGGGAGGTTGTTTGCGTTTCTGCTTTGGAGGTCTCTGTTGCTTGAGCAGATTATTATAGAAAGCCTCCGCGAATGTTTTTGTGTTTCTATGTGTGGATTTTGGTGGTGTAGGTTTTGTGCGACTATGTGAGGAGTGTGGTGTGATGCAAGTGTTTACCTTCTCCTCTTGACAGTCAAGTTAAGTCTTGGTTGGAGAGAGCTTTACTTCCAGTTTGGCTAGATAAGTACATCTCTCACAGGTTGTAGTGTTGGGTGGTAGGAGGAGAGGGTTGTCTTTGTTTGTTTACATGAGGCAATTGCTACATTGCCCCAAGATGCCCAGATGCATCAGATTGACAGGAAAGAACAGTGGGAGCTGACCCTTGGACATGCCTGAATAAAAAACTATTTTCCTCTAGACAAGTGAGGAAAGTGAGTACAAGAGCTGTTTTTCTCATTACAAACAGTCCTGGATACAGCAAATCTGTATCTGGATTAGACTACTTACAGGAAATGCAGAAAACAAGCTTGGAATTTATATATATATATATATATATATATATATATATATATATATATATATATATATATATGGATCTACCTTAGTAGATCGACAAGTTAAAAAAGCAAAAACAAATTCACCGACACCAGAAGATCGCAAATCACTTCACCGACGCCAGAAGATCGACAAGGCAGAAGACCGACGGAGGAAGACACCGACGCTGAGAACACTGCGATGGGGAAAGGATGTGTAAGTATGCGGTAGTGACGGACGATAGGGTGCGAGTAAGGTAAGTGTGCGATGTTGACGGTGTGTAGGGGTAGGGGTGGGATAAGTGAGTTAGGGTTAGGGCGCGGGTTAGGTAAGGGTGCGAGTAAGGTAAGTGTGCGATGTTGGTGGTCTGTAGGGGTAGGGGTGGGATAAGTGAGTTATGGTTAGGGCGCGGGTTAGGTGAGTGTGCGATAGTGACGGACCTTAGGGTAAGGGTTTGGGTTAGGGTTGTAGATAGTTGTGTATGTATGGGTTAGTGTTCGTTTGTAAGGATTTTGGTGTGCTTGTGTTGTGTGTGTGGGTTTTGGATAGGGGATTTGTTTTGTTTGTTGGTATGATGTGTCGGGTGTATGCGATGTCGTGTTTGTGCACTGTCGATCTTCTGGCGTCGGTGAAGTGATTTGCGATCTTCTGGTGTCGGTGAATTCGTTTTCGCTTTTTTAACTTGTCGATCTACTAAGGTAGATCCATATATATATATATATGTATATATATATATATATATATATATATATATATATATATATATATATATATTAGTTAAGTGGGTTGGCTTACTCAAAAAGGTTCTCTCTGTATTAGAAAGAATGCACTAATGACAGTAGCAAAAACACTTTAAATGCAGTACAAGCTAGCACACTTGAGTGTGTAGCAATATTAAGGCAAATACAGCTTAAATAAATGCAGATAAGTTAAAAATGACAAAAACAAGTTTATGATAAATCAAATAAGAGCACTTGAACACTTAAAAGCACACAGAACAGTAAATTAAGGTATTAAGGTAGAAGACAGTTATGTAAGAGCAGCTCAAAAAAGTACACGTAATTTATTTATTTATTTATTTTGAGGAGAGGGAGGGAACAGAGCAGATTAAAATGCTATAGGGGATGTCCTTCCCAAGTGCTCTCTCTGTAGACAGCAGAGGAGATGGGACTGGTAGGGAGTGTCTGAAATCAAAATATGATCTCACTGTACTCAGTTGAGTGAACAAATGAGATGGGCCCAATAGGAGTGTCCAAAAACAGATTTAGAGAAGGGGCGGGTAATTCCAAAGCCACCAAGATTAATACCACAACATGGACAGGGGTGGGGTGGGGGGGTGAGAGACTAACTGCAGCTAGACAGGGAGTACAGTATTCAAGTGAAACAATTATCTACAAATTTCTAATCTTAAATAAGTGCAGAGAAAAGTATACTTAAATCAGCTTTTGTCAGTTGATTTATGCAGGTGAATCTCAGCAGCCAACCACTCGGAAGAGGAGCAGAATGATTAAAACATGTGACCAGACTATAATGCAAGCAGAAACCCCCAGGCTAAGTTAACACAGAATTTCAAAAGCAGTCTAACAACTTTCAATGTATCCAGATGAGTACACGTTTTCACACTTCAGGTAATTAACTGCAGCTAGACAGGGAGTACAGTATTCCAGTGAAACAATTATCTACAAATTTCTAATCTTAAATAAGTGTAGAGAAAAGTATACTTAAATCAACTTTTGTCATGGTTGTTTTTCAGACTGGGGGATGGAGTATGTGGTTTGATCTGCAAATCAAATATGGTGAATTGTGACATTTTTTCCTAATTATCTGATGATTTATTGATTTAAAAGAACTATGCTGTACAGGGATCATGCTAAAGGCTATTACTTTTCTGTTGAAGATGGACATCTGATAAAGAGCTGTATAAAAAGGGGCTATGATGTTTACAGTGAATGTGGGTATGTATGAAATAATTGTGATGCAATTTGAAGAAAGCATATGGAAAAAGGGCATGATTTATTAAAAGAAGTCAATGATGAAATGCTATTGTCAGCGTCTGCAAATCCAGAATGTTGATGTGGGGTATTGTAGATGGGTTTATGCTGAGAAATAGAATGCATTGTCACACACTGATGAACATAAAAAAGGTAACATACAATCAATGTTCAATGTGATATTAATCAAAATCACAGCCTCATTCCGAGACTTTTGAGGCGCTTGTAATTAAGGGAAGGATCATGCACTTTCAACTCATTCCATTCATGCATACCTTTGTTTAAATATTAATAGCTATAATGATAGCTTATCTGCCTTCCTAATATTTAAGGATAGAGCATTTCACAACCTTACTGCATGACTGAGGAAGGAATTGTTCGGTATTGCTTATTGCTACAGGTGGATTAACAAACACTATATTATTTAATGTAACGAATAAATGTCGCTTAAATTATATTCTCTCAAAAAAGCTGCCATGATATATCATCTTTAAAACTTTTTGTATGAGTATTGGATCACCCTTAATTAATTTGTAGTTGATAATAAAAATTTATAAATGCTCAAGCCTTTTCGTATAACTTAGGTGTTTTACCTTTGCAACCTGTCTTGTAATACATTTCTGTATCTTCTCAAGCTTTTTTTATCTTAGAATGATTATAAATGGAAAAGGAGATATAATACTTTAAAATAGGTTAAGCTACAGATTTATAAGCACTGCATCTTCCCTACTAATAATGAGGCACAGAATATCACTTATAACAGAATATCATCTGTTATAAATGGAGTTAAATTGTCATCAACTTTAATATCAATATATATGTATCAAGGTCTAGTGCCCTTTCTTCACAAGGTAATTATTTATGACATATGGATGACAAAAAGTTATTTATCCCCAAACATTAGAAATTAAACAACATATATTTATTTAGATACAGATGAAGCAGTAAGTGCATCAATAAATTTCTGCAACATTCCTTGATTACTTGTGTTTGTCACAGTAGACCCTATTTAGTGTTATCTGTGAACACACTTAACCAGATGTTGCTCTGAAATGGAAAATCAGATATGAATATAATAAATAAGATTTGTCTGAGAACTGATAGGGCTTCTCCAATCCTTACTTTACATGTTCTACCAGTCCACCAGTTTGCAACCGATCCAATGATCTATCCATTTATCATAATTTTTGGCATAGTTCCAGCAAATTCTTTATATGTAACAAAGTCAAATGCCTTGGCTAGGTCTAAATAGATCACATTAACTGAAATATTTTATAACACCTTCATTGAATTAGCACTTAAGACATAGACAAGCATATATTTATATAAAAGAAAATAAACCATATTAACATGCTCCCAGTTACAAACATTATACATCACATATATTCTTTTCTGTAATTGTCATCAATCCTGCATTACATAATCAAGTCCTGCCTTCTCTTAAACATCACTCCTTCTCCAAAACATTATTCTGCATGTATTCTTCTCACAATTTCCATTTTTCTATGTAATTTGCTCCTACCCTTTTCTAAAGATCCCACTTCCAGTTCTTTTATCTATGTTACAATATTCAGTACTTTGGATAGAATTGGTTTAGCCTTTGATTTCCATATTCATAGCTGTTTTTGGCAAACAGCAGAATTAAACTTAACAAGGCTTTACAGTGTCTAGGCAATTTAGAGCCTGTATCCCAGGTCAAAAATTAATTTCCTTAGTAACACGCAGACTGAGTTCTCTGTAGGGAATTTTTTAAGTTTGCCAACTGATTACACTCCCAAAACATATGTTCCCAGTTACATCTTTCTATCCCATCACACCTCCAACATTTGCTGTCTACCTGAGAAAATATTCTTTTGAGTCAGCTTGGGGTATGAAATACCTATGCAACAATTCTAAGCAAAAATCCTAAATCTTCTAGACGTTGCATATCTGGGAGCTGTACGTATGTCCTCCCATTGTTTCCTTGTGAATTTCTTACCCAGTCTCTCTTCCCAATATTTTCTAATTTCCTCAGACTGATTCCTGTACTTATTGTACAATATTTTATATGCCCTACTAATTAACCAGTTTTTAACAGCAGCTTCTTTTCTAGATTCAAGTAAAAACTGTATTAGAGCAGGTCTTTCATTTAGGATTCCCCTATCCTTTTCTCTTTGCCTATAATCTGATATCATTCCCTGATAGGGAAGGCAGTCTCTAGCCTGCAGTCCAAATGTCTTCTTGGCCTCTTCCCATTCTATTATTTTTCCCTCTCTAGTTATTTGCTCCCAGTATCTTGCTACTTCTGCCAATTTTCTCGAGTAAATTCCCACTTCTTTTTGCCTGTTCTCTGAAGTCATCCCTATCAGCAAAATCTCCTTTCCCCATTTTTGTGTTGGCTTATTTCTTAGAATGCTTTCTGCTACTTTATGACTATAATATTTTGTATGGTTATTGTTATTCTCCTTAAGAATCTGCATTCAAAATCCCAGTCTCTCATTTATTGAATTTCTTACCAGATTTATCATCATCCCTTTCCACTTTGAATTATAGCTTTATACTTGAGTTATGTATATCAGCCTTAACTGTGTGGCTCTAAAATATCCCTTCAAATAAGGTAATCCTCAAACACGTTATTCTATTTGAATGATCAGCTTATCCCACTTGACCCCTGTCCTCTTCCCTACCAGATAAAATTCTTCAAGTCTTTATTAATTACTGTCCACAACTTCTCCACTTGATAAAAATATCCTTGACCTGTATATAAAACTAAAGGGACTTTGGCAAGTATCTCTCCTGACACATGCAACAACTAGAACACCCACAGAGATATCTTACTAAAAGGATACAAGGCCTAAACAACATTTCTTACATGGACTGACTCAAAACCCTGTCACTATACTCACTATCCTACAGACTGGTAAGAGATGTCCAGTGTTTGGCATACAAAGCATCCCCCAGTATAATACAGCTACAGGTAAAATACACACTGTTATTTGTACTGCTAGCAAGTATACATTCCTACCCAAATACTGTCAGTGAACACACACTTTATTTCTTCCTGGTCTCTAAAGTAAAGTAAAAAAAAAAAAAAAAAGAGATGTTGCTAACAAGATCCATGTCTGAAACCTTGGAGCAAACCTTACTTGAGGATCTGCAGTAAATTGATTGCTCTGCAGTTTTTAACTGCTTTGTGTCAGCCCATTCTACCTTTTATAATCTCATGGTTTTTATAACGAACATGTTTCTTCTACTAAGGAAAATAAGACTCCAGGGAAACAAAATTTAATGGTTGACTTCATCAAGCCAGGAAAGGTGGGACCAAACATAGGTTTCTACTTTTTAGTAATACATGTTTTAGCCAACAGTAAAATCAGATTAATTAATATACCCAGTGATGAGCCATACCTATAAGCTGAATGAACTCCCAGAAAATAGCTACTCCTTGTTATGACCACCAGCCCTGGCCTCAAAGCATTAAGGATTGCTTGTAACGTTTCCTTAAATCTGTCTTTTTCTTTACAGTAGCAGAATATATGTAACCAGTCCCTACTTCTCCTTTAGAACAATGCATAACGTTTCCTTAAATCTGTCTTTTTCTTTACAGTAGCAGAATATATGTAACCAGTCCCTACTTCTCCTTTAGAACAACGCCAACAATTACCTTCTTCTCCATCATCAATCAGGAGGAAAGACAGAGAAAAATGGTCTCACTGGACAAAATGTGTCATGGATTACTCAAATATCTTCAAACCACAGTATAACTGAATTTTTAATTTTTTTTCCAGGCCATTCATAGCATTATGTTTGTTTTCTGTTCTTCTGCATGTTAATTAAGCAGTACAGACACTTTATGTGTGTTGTTAAATATGTGTTCAGTAAAAGTTGTTATTGAAAAATAATAATAATGGTCAACTACTAAACTCAAAAAAAAAAATTAAACAGAGGAGATAAGACATGGGCAAATTCAAAAAAATTTTAATATTACAAAGAAGAGCAATGTATTCCTAAATTTTACATACAAAGTTAGAATAAAGAAGACTAACCTATCAAAAGAAATCAATCCAGCCACAACCCTTTTTTCTAATTTTTGCACATGGGGTCAGAGTGTCACTTCAACAATGATAATCATCTAGAGCCACGTTTCTCAGTGCTGGATGGATAGCCTTACTGTGGGTGTTCTACACCGCACACTCACACCTATGGCTAATTTACAGTGTCCAGTGCACCTACTGCATGTCTTTGGAATGTGGGAGGAAACTGGAGCACCCAGAGAAACCCAAGAAAACACAGTGAAGACATGTAGACTCTGCACAGAAGGCATCCCAGCTTTGAACTGAACTAGGAAACCTCTTGCTGTGAGGCTACAACACTATCTGCTGTGCCACTGTGCTCCCCTAAAGACAGCAAAAGAAATCTATTACACAAATGTACAAATTCAATTATTAGGAGAACTTAAATGATTCTGGCAAACTATTAAAATTATAAATGATAATAAGGGGTTTCCCTAGGACTGTTTAATCAAACAGTCTAGACATGGATATGCTACACAACAGTAAATAGTTACATCTTCTCCACCTATGCCTACAGGATTACTGTAAGGACACAAAGGGGTGTTTAGTTGATAAATGGAAAGAACGTAACAAGAGCTGTGTCTACATCTGCACTCCATACTTAACTACATTTTTTTCCTTTTAATTTCAAAGCCATGAAAACTAGACTAGTAATAGATCTACCAAGCTAAAAAGCCTTCATCTGCAACTGTCTTATTGCAATTAGAAAACTCAGCATTTGCACATATTAGCATATACTTTGAATGTATACATTACCAGTAAAATAATCCCTCCAAGCTGCAAACATACAGTGATCAAACATCTTCTTAAGGGTTGTACACACTGACGTTTAACAGATTGCAGACCAATAAAAATGTGTGCCCACTTTCCAAGATCCTAGGACAAATTATATATAACCTGCCTCTTGAATACATATAAAATTATGATATAGTAACAGACAAGCTCTAGACCCCACTGTGGCACATTTACTACCATCTACTGCCTTAACAATCAAATCCTATATGGACTAAGGCATGTGAATAGATGCAATATTATTTTACCTCAGCCTTGTCATTAAAACAGAAGAATCATCCCTTTTACCATAGTAGCTGAGTGTCTACTTTCAGAAGGTGTAGTTTCATGATTCAGAAGCTATCTGCTTAACGAAACCATAATGATGTTAAGTACTAGCCCACTCACAGATGCTGGTACCATTACCAAAGTGATGGCACAAGGAACAATGTTTGTCCCACTCCTTTTGTCACCTTTCATTAATATACTGCCTTGGGATCTGGCCACACATTTCCTGCACTCCATATTCAGATATTGTTGTTGTGGTTAATATTATTATAATAATTATTATTATTATTATTATAATAAGAACAAACAAAAGCAATGCATCATTGAATAGTGCATTACAAGACTTCTTTACCACTATTTGCAACTAGCTTGTTAAAAAGAAGCTTATTACTAATGCACAAAAACTACTGCCATAATATTTTGTATAATCAAAAGCATTTGCATCACCACCCCCCTCAGTATCAAGGGCCATACTGCTGCTAATGCCATACCATGACGCATACACCAAACAGACCAATGCATACAGTCTGACCACAGTCTCTAATAAAGTATCATCAATGTATTATCAATGAAGCAGAAAAAGTCACTGTAATAGATTTTCTATTCTCAGACTAGAGTAAGCATTGCCTGTCATATCCCATCCATTGCACAATACTGATTTACTGCAGACCTATGAAAACAAAAATACATTCTTTGTTTTATTCATTTATTTGAGCTTGCCAAAATCATTGTTTAACTTTAAATAAAAACAGATGGTTACCAATCACAGCCTGAGCCACCTTTCTACTCCATGCATCAACTTTTAAATTACCGAATGGACAATACTGTTCTTAAAAACATCCTGAAGCTTAATAACAGAAACTATGACCTAAGAAGTCTTAACCTTAGACTGCATAGTAAGAATCTTCAGTAAAGTAGGTACTGCCTCATAGAATGATGTGCATAATGAACTAAGAACTCTCAATAATCTAGTACTATGTAGAAAAAAAAACTTAAGGCCAATTTGACAAAGGAGACAAAGCATGACTTAGATGTACATGTCAACATGGAGATGGCACCTTTCCTGGGGCTAATCCTGATCTTTCAGATTCCTCAGTATTATACAAAGTCGACTCTATAGCAAAGAGTAGGATTCATTATTTTACTTTATATAATACTTATGTATCTCTCTCTCTCTCTCTTATATATATATATATACTTTAAAATTCTATTCAATGTGTATTTGGTTTTGAATGATTGCTATGTTTAGAGGCATATCTGGCTCAACCAGTGCCCTGTGCCAGTACCATGACCCAGTACCCAACCTCCTCAGCTCTTCAACTGAAGAGCAAAATAAATATATAAATAAATAATGAAAAGCAGTTTACTGTACTAATGTAGCAACTGACTTATTACAGACACACATCCTAGCTCTTCCAATGAAAAGCAAAAACAAAGCAAAAAAAAAACAAAGACCTTCTTCTACTGGTACACCAATCAGGTGGCCAGATGCACAACATACCACCCCCCCCCCCTGCCCAACAATTCAGTTCCCATTTCTGTGCCCTGCTCATGACCTCTTACATTTTATTAAAAAAACATTCTTCTTTTAAACTATAGCAAACTGCTTGCCACAAATGTAGCAAACATTTGCTATAGGTATACATTGCCTGCACAGACTGCTACAGCGCTCACATTTTGCTTAAAAAAATATTCTTGTAAACTGAAGTAAATAAATATTTCATAAATATTTGTTTGCTACAAATGTTACAGATAGTTGCTCCAGTTTATACCATGTCTTCATAGAGTGCTACAGCACTCAGGTTTTATTTAAAAAGGAGAGTTTTTTTTTACTTGAAACTGTAGCAAACTGCTTGTTATACTAGCTACACTACTGACACACAAACCCGTATACTTTTATGGTGAACATTACAACAGCTATTTGTCCAACTTTACTACTGACTAACACAATCTATAAATTGAGTTCCTGGCTATAAATGCTACAGTTTTCCTTGAGCTTTTATTGGTTGTTTTTTTACCTTCAATATTATTAATCAACAATATCAGTGTATAATTCATCAAAGAATCCTTCTATTACTATTCATTTGAAAAAACACTTTTCTCTAGAGTTTTATGAATATTCTAGTGGACTGTATAAACATTTTTACTTTTGTTAATTAATTGAATTGTAAAGTGTAAACTATTCTTATTTACTGTCATGTACTGTATCTGTGCCATATGGCATGGGTCGTAGCTGATAATGGTCTTTGACCATTTCTCCTACTCAGTTAACAAATGAAAAGCAAAATAAATGGCCAAGCCATGTCATGTTCGGCAGTTCTTTACCTTGGGCCATCCTGATCTTTCCTTTAGTATTAGACAAGTTGTCTCAAAAGTTTTCCTTATCAGTACTGAAAAATTATAATCAGACTTGAGGCTGTCATCTAGGTCTGTTATGTAGTGTCCCTTTTGTCAATGTCATAATTAAAGTTCACACTATTTGTTCCAGGCATAGAATTCAAGGTATGTTTATGCTGACTCTGACAATGCTGTACGGTCACATTAAGGGCACAGTGTTTCGTCTCCTCCTGCAGCAGTGTTACATTTCCATAAGGGTAAGTATGCTTCCTACCTTATAGTCACCTGCATGTTTTGGCAGCCAGAGGTGGTTGGAACCCACATTTATTTCTAAAAAGGAGATACCAAATAGTAAAGGCGCCAACAGTGAGCCAAGTGGCTACTGTTGATGAGCACTTTGTCTAAGAGTATTCCCCTAACGCTAACCCCGTGAGTTCTATTAAATGACCAGCTTTCAGTGCAGTTACTTGTGTAACAATTACTTTTTAATTGTTTTAGTTTATCTAGTATAACTAAATTGGAAACAATGCCAAATTATTTTATAAGAGCCAAATGGTACATGAACTGGCAGGCCTTCAACCAATGCAGAAGTTGCTTATTGAAAGAATGCTGACAAGTTTGAAAAGCTAGACCTTTCCAACTACCCCTATTATTCTGACTTAGGAGAAAAAGCACCCTCTTTTATTTTGTAATATATTTTGATTACCTTTTTTCTTTGCAAAGTGTGCATGTGAATGATGAGTTTGTAATTATCTGGTTTAAAAGTAACCCCTTTTGTGAATAGGAATCACCATTGCCTATCACAATAGTTGTAACAAGTATCTCTCTTTCAGTAACCTGTTAAATGTTTTAACAGGTCTGAATATATTATTTTTGATTTTGTATTGGAAAATTCCTGAAATACTATCACTTTCAACTGAGCTGCTCTGCTCGATTTTATATAAAATTGTTTCTGCAACACATTTTGTGATAAGTGGTATACAATCCAAGAGTTGTTTCATTTTCTTTTTAAAACTGTTGTGGAGTCTTTCAGACAGTGCATGAAATATGTATTTAGGATCAGAAATTATTCCTTTACCACTTGTCAGAACTATACTGAGTACAGCATATGATTATTAATTTTGAATAAGCAAAGCTATAAGAATGTATGATGCAGCACTTCTGGTTGCTGAATGTGACACATAGTTAAGTGTGTCGTAGCTTTCAAGCTGTATATAACACTTCACACTTGGTACAGTTTCTTTTTTCTCTCTCTCTCTCTCTCTCTCTTGATGTACTCTTGAGTAGGGCCAACCTTTCTTGAACTGGTGGCCTATGTGAAGGGGTCCATTTTATACCGCACTGCCCAGGCCCCTTCACATACATCACTCCTTGACTTCCTGGTCTTCCCCCATCCTGGACTAGACACAATACCCAGATTCTTTTTTTCTTCCTTTTCTCTGTTTGTCTTACTCTTGAGTTTCTTCCTGCATTCATTCATTCATTCATTCATTCATTCACCACATCCAAACTAGGCAGGACTGGACTCTAAGTACTATGAAGAAAACAAATGCATTAACTTGGGTCTGTGGCCACAAGGCCTCCAGAAGCCCTGTGGGTTCTAATTGCTCAGAGGTACAATTTTTTTTAAACAACCTGTTCATCCAATGATGGTGTCAACAAAAATTTTATTAAATTCAGGATTACTCTTCCAGGTTTGCTTTTTCCTGCATTCTTTCAACAGACTCTAACTGACCATGACTGCACTGTAATGAATGCATTAAGCTGGTGTCCTGGCACTACTGGTCCCCCAGGAGCCATGGGGTTCTAGATGCTTTGAGGTGCATTTTACAGCTTTTTCTCCCAATATTTTGATCCAGTGATGGCCCAAACAAAAAATATAAGTAAGGAAGGTAATTCAGTTGTATTCAATGAGGCTTACTGCTCAAAGCTGACAAAATACCATTTCACAACAGACTGAGAAGACAAATGCTTGAGAAAATGCATACATTATATTTGTGAGTAGTACTTGGCTCACTACCCCTACTCAAAAAATGAAAAAGAAGATAGAAATATAATAAAAGGAAAATAAAGATAGTCATTTTCTTCGCATCCCCTCTGATATTAGAATGGGATGAAAGTTAAAGCACAAATAGCCACAGTCATATTTGAAGTTGCTGTCATGCATATACAGCATGCCTTCTCACCCCTCCCCATAAAAGACCGCTGTTCTGTCACATATATACAAACAGCAACAGCATGCTTCCATCCCCACAGCCAAAAGATAGCCACCTGTATACACATCTGATGTCTGATTATAAGAAAAGTAAAAAAGTAATGCTCGCAGTAATGTTTACAATTTGTTACTCCTAGACAGTACACTGCTCCTGTACAAGATATTGTGACCCTCTGTGCACACTTCTGATGTTTTCAATGAAAGTTAAAGTAATAATGATCACACTGTCCCAGCTCCAATACCAGCTATAGTGACCCATGGACACCTCTGAGGTCTGATAGGAAAATTGAAGAAATAATTGCATCATCCCCAGCTCTTCTGTGCACACCAATGAGCAGGGATGGTTTTACACTAGGTGGAGTTTGGACCAGAGGCCAATGCTAAGCCTGTATTAAAACCCACTTATACAGCATTGTGGAGTGGGGAAGGAGTCAACACGCTTCAGAAGCTCTAAAGGTCTGGGTGTTTTGTGATGCATTCTATGCAGCTAGTAACTGACTTAGAACAGGTGTAGACTGGAGGAATATGACTGTTTAACTAAAACAAAGTATTGTGAAGGCCAAAGACAGGTGTTTGAACTGAACAAACATGAATAGGATCATTTACATTCAATATACAGCACCCACCCCCACCCAGTAGCTACAGCTCTCTTCAGGCAATGTTAATAAGCATTAAATAAATAAATAAAGAAGATAACCATGTGTATTACCACTATACCTTGCAAACTGTAGCAAGTGTTCCAAGATGTTTTTCACATATCACATTAATCCTGCAAATGCACATCAGTCCTGCAAAGCCAGATAGGGACTGTTTAAACTTGGCCACAAACGAAAAGGATCAATTACTTTCTATAGGCTGCTCCAAATGCACAGTAGTCCTGCAGACAGCAACTGTTTAAAAGTGAGAAAACAACAAGCAGGTCATTTATTTTCTGCAGAGAGCACCATCCACATCTTGCAGTTATAGCTACTTCTGCATGCACTTCAGATTCCTGATTGTAATAAAAATAATGGCCCATTTCAGCTTTGTCAATGGAAAAAGGTCACCACACATTAAAGTATTATAAGTTGCTTCATGTAAATCATAGTAATCTTGCAAAGTCAGAATTACGAGCAAAGAGCAGTAGATGGTCATACTCACCCCATACACAGACCAGCATTTTTTTATGTTGATTTAATTCTGTTAGTTGTAAGAAGCATGGAAGCCCAATGCCTGGCATTTTTGTCTGAATGTAATCCAAGATGGTTTACCATACTTCTCAATTTCTTTGTGTAGTAAAATAATGAGGGGTGGGGGTGGGGGGTAAAGGCCTAAAATCTGGGACAATCTGCTATTATTGACTGACAGCAATCCTTAGTGATTTACCAGTAACTCAAATATTTTATGAGGGACAGGGCAAAAGTATGAAGCAACATTTGGGACGTTCTCCAACATCAGAGACAAAATACAAGTATAAACATCTGGTTATTAACTAGTAACAGTTAAAAAAAAATTACTTCAGAATCCTGCTGATAGATTTCTCTTCCCACTGCAGATATTACAGTTTAAAATGTTTTGACTCTTTTTTTCTGTCTCACCCATGGTCTGCCTGGCTAGGATGAAACAAAAGGCCAACAAATAGAATGGCTAAGCTTACAACTTCCTCTCCATGCTGCTCCTCTCACAGTTATGGTAGGGACGTTTTGCTGCTATTTATTTATTTTCTCAATAAATTATTTATTTTTGGGTTTTGGAGGGTGGCCTAATGGTTAAGGTGTTTGCCTTGCAAGCACAAGGTGCGGGGTTTGAGTCTCACAAGGGATAACTGGCTAGGCTTAAAATGGCTCGCAAGGGCAGTTAGCTTAGTACTAATCTATGAACCTATGAACCTAAATGTACATAACCAATTAACTTAATTTTCTTAGAATGCATGCCAAGATTCACCTCTTGAACTTTGCATCACTCTGCTCTCAAGGTGAAGCTCTTTACATCAATTATTTTGATGCATAATAGCATGGTTATGATTAGAGACCAGTTCATAATGTTCTGTATTGCTTACTATTATTATAACATTAACACCTCTTATCATAGAGCTGCAAAAGGTGATAACAAGGACAGTACTACCAACTAGCTTAATCAGATGTTGTTATATTAAAGTGATCACTATGGTAGGTGGCTATAACAAAGTGCACCACTATGATAGGTAGCTATATAACAAAGTTCACCATTTTCATAGGTAGCTATATAACAAAGTGCACCACTATGGTAGGTGGATATATAATAAAGTGCACAACTGTGGTAGTTGGCTATAACAAAGTACACCACTTTGGTAGGTGGCTATATTAATGTGCACCACTATGGTAGGTGGCTATAACAAAGTGCACCACTATGATAGGTGGCTATATAACAAAGTGTACCATTTCTGTAGGTGGCTATATAACAAAGTGAACCACTGTGGTCGGTAGCTATATAACAAAGAGCACCACTTTGGTAGGTGGCTATATAATAAAGTGCACAACTGTGGTAGGTGGTTATATAACAAAGTGCGCCACTATGGTAGGTGGCTATATAACAAAGTGAACCACTGTGGTAGAAGGCTTTAACAAAGTGCAACACTGTGGTATGTGGCTATATAACAAAGTGCACCACTATGGTATGTGGCTATATAACAAAGTGCACCACTGTGGTAGGTGGCTATATTACAAAGTGCACCACTATGGTAGGTGGCTATATAACAAAGTGAACCACTGTGGTAGGTGGCTATATAACAAAGTGCATCACTTTCGTACTTGGCTATGCAACAAAGTGCACCACTTTGGTAGGTGGCTTTATTACAAAGTGCACCACTATGGTAGGTGGGTATATAACAAAGTGAACCACTGTGGTAGAAGGCTTTAACAAAGTGCAACACTGTGGTATGTGGCTATATAACAAAGTGCACCACTATGGTAGGTGGCTATATAACAAAGTGCACCACTGTGGTAGGTGGCTATATTACAAAGTGCACCACTATGGTAGGTGGCTATATAACAAAGTGAACCACTGTGGTAGGTGGCTATATAACAAAGTGCATCACTTTCGCACTTGGCTATGCAACAAATTGCACCACTTTGGTAGGTGGCTTTATTACAAAGTGCACCACTATGGTAGGTGGGTATATAACAAAGTGAACCACTATGGTAGGTGGCTATATAACAAAGTGCATCACTTTCGTAGTTTGCTATGCAACAAAGTGCACCACTTTGGTAGGTGGCTATATAATAAAGCGCACAACTATGCTAGGTGGTTATATAACAAAGTGCACCACTATGGTAGGTGGCTATATAACAAAGTGAACCACTGTGGTAGGTGGCTTTAACAAACTGCACCACTATAGTATGTGGCTATATAACAAAGTGCACCACTATGGTAGGTGGCTATATAACAAAGTGCACCACTATGGTAGGTGGCTATATTACAAAGTGCACCACTATGGTAGGTGGCTATATAACAAAGTGCACCACTATGGTAGGTGGCTTTAACAAAGTGCACCCCTATGGTAGGTGGCTATACAACAAAGTGCACCACTATGGTAGGTGGCTTTAACAAAGTGCACCCCTATGGTAGGTGGCTATACAACAAAGTGCACCACTAAGGTAGGTGGCTATATAACAAACTGCACCAGTATAGTAGGTGGCTATAATAAAGTGCACTACTATGGTAGGTGGCTATAACAAAGTGCACCACTATGGTAGGTGGCTATATAACAAAGTGAACCACTGTGGTAGGTGGCTATATAATAAAGTGCACCACTTTCGTAGGTGGCTATATAACAAAGTGCATCACTTTCGTAGGTGGCGGTACAAAAAAGTGCACCACTATGGTAGGTGGCTATAACAAAGTGAACCACTATGGTAAGTGGCTATAACAAAGTGCACCACTATGGTATGTGGCTACATAACAAAGTGCACCACTATGGTAGGTGGCTATATAACAAAGTGCACCACTATGGTAGGTGCCTATTAGAATGGATGCCAAGATTCACCTCTTGAACTTTGCATCACTCTGCTCTCAAGATGAAGCTCTTTATATCAATTATTTTGATGCATAATAGCATGGTTATGATCAGAGACCAGTTCATAATGTTCTGTATTGCTTACTATTATTACAAGGTTAACACCTCTTATCATAGAGCTGCAAAAGGTGATAACAAGGACAGTACTACCAACTAGCTTAATCAGATGTTGTTATATTAAAGTGATCACTATGGTAGGTGGCTATACCAAAGTGCACCACTATGATAGGTAGCTATATAACAAAGTGCACCACTATGATAGGTAGCTATATAACAAAGGGCACCATTTTCATAGGTAGCTATATAACAAAGTGCACCACTTTGGTAGGTGGATATATAATAAAGTGCACAACTGTGGCAGTTGGCTATAACAAAGTGCACCACTTTGGTAGGTGGCTATATTAAGATGCACCACTATGGTAGGTGGCTATAACAAAGTGCACCACTATGATAGGTGGCTATATAACAAAGTGCACCATTTTTGTAGGTGGCTATATAACAAAGTGAACCACTGTGGTCGGTAGCTATATAACAAAGTGCACCACTTTGGTAGGTGGCTATATAATAAAGTGCACAACTGTGGTAGGTGGTTATATAACAAAGTGCACCACTATGGTAGGTGGCTATATAACAAAGTGAACCACTGTGGTAGGAGGCTTTAACAAAGTGCACCACTGTGGTATGTGGCTATATAACAAAGTGCACCACTATGGTAGGTGGCTATATAACAAAGTGCACCACTGTGGTAGGTGGCTACATTACAAAGTGCACCACTATGGTAGGTGGCTATATAGCAAAGTGAACCACTGTGGTAGGTGGCTATATTACAAAGTGCACCACTATGGTAGGTGGCTATATAACAAAGTGAACCACTGTGGTAGGTGGCTATATAACAAAGTGCATCACTTTCGTAGTTGGCTATACAACAAAGTGCACCACTATAGTATGTGGCTATAACAAAGTGCACCACTATGGTAGGTGGCTATATAACAAAGTGCACCACTATGGTAGGTGGTTATATAACAAAGTGAACCACTGTGGTAGGTGACTATATAACAAAGTGCATCACTTTCATAGTTGGCTATGCAACATAGTGCACCACTTTGGTAGGTGGCTATATTACAAAGTGCACCACTATGGTATGTGGCTATATAACAAAGTGAACCACTGTGGTAGGTGGCTATATAACAAAGTGCATCACTTTTGTACTTGGCTATGCAACAAAGTGCACCACTTTGGTAGGTGGTTATATTACAAAGTGCACCACTATGGTAGGTGGGTATATAGTGCACAACTGTGGTAGGTGGTTATATAACAAAGTGAACCACTGTGGTAGGCGGCTTTAACAAAGTGCACCACTATGGTAGGTGGCTATATAACAAAGTGCACCACTATGGTAGGTGGCTATATTACAAAGTGCACCACTATGGTAGGTGGCTATATAACAAAGTGCACCACTGTGGTAGATGGCTATAACAAAGTGCACCCCTATGGTAGGTGGCTATATAACAAAGTGCACCACTATGGCAAGTGGCTATATAACAAAGTGCACTGCTCTGGTAGGTGCCTATAACAAACTGCTCCACTATAGTAGGTGGCTGTATAACAAAGTGCATCACTGTGGTATGTAGCTTTATAACAAAGTGCACCACTATGGTGGGTGGCTATATAACAAAGTGCACCACTATGGTATGTGGCTATATAACAAACTGCACAACTATGCTAGGTGGCTATATAACAAACTGCACCAGTATAGTAGGTGGCTATAATAAAGTGCACTACTATGGTAGGTGGCTATATAACAAAGTGAACCACTGTGGTAGATGGCTATATAATAAAGTGCACCACTTTCGTAGGTGGCTATATTACAAAGTGCATCACTTTCGTAGGTGGTGGTACAAAAAAGTGCACCACTATGGTAGGTGGCTATAACAAAGTGAACCACTATGGTAAGTGGCTATAACAAAGTGCACCACTATGGTATGTGGCTACATAACAAAGTGCACCACTATAGTAAGTGGCTATATAACAAAGTGCACCACTATGGTAGGTGGCTATATAACAAAGTACAACACTATGGTAGGTGGCTATAACAAAGTGCACCACTATGGTAGGTGGCTATATAACAAAGTGCACTGCTATGGTAGGTGCCTATAACAAAGTGCACCACTATAGTAGGTGGCTATATAACAAATTGCACCACGGTAGTAGGTGGCTATATAACCAAGTGCACTGCTATGGTAGGTGGCTATAACAAAGTGCACCACTATGGTAGGTGGCTATATAACAAAGTGCACCACTATGGTATGTGGCTATATAACAAAGTGCATCACTATGGTAGGTGGCTATAACAAAGTGCACAACTATGGTAGCTGGCTATGACAAAGTGCACCACTGTGGTAGGTGGCTATATAACAAAGTGAACCACTGTGGTAGGTGGCTATATAACAAAGTGCATCCCTTTCGTACTTGGCTATGTAACAAAGTGCACCACTTTGGTAGGTGGCTATATTACAAAGTGCACCACTATGGTAGGTGGGTATATAACAAAGTGAACCACTGTGGTAGGTGGCTATATAACAAAGTGCATCACTTTCGTAGTTGGCTATGCAACAAAGTGCACCACTCTGGTAGGTAGCTATATAATAAAGTGCACAACTGTGGTAGGTGGTTATATAACAAAGTGCACCACTATGGTAGGTGGCTATATAACAAAGTGAACCACTGTGGTAGGCGGCTTTAACAAAGTGCACCACTATGGTAGGTGGCTATATAACAAAGTGCACCACTATGGTAGGTGGCTATATTACAAAGTGCACCACTATGGTAGGTGGCTATATAACAAAGTGCACCACTATGGTAGTTGGCTATAACAAAGTGCACCCCTATGGTAGGTGGCTATATAACAAAGTGCACCACTATGGCAAGTGGCTATATAACAAAGTGCACTGCTCTGGTAGGTGCCTATAACAAACTGCTCCACTATAGTAGGTGGCTGTATAACAAAGTGCATCACTGTGGTAGGTAGCTATATAACAAAGTGCACCACTATGGTAGGTGGCTATATAACAAAGTGCACCACTATGGTATGTGGCTATATAACAAACTGCACCACTATGCTAGGTGGCTATATAACAGACTGCACCAGTATAGTAGGTGGCTATAATAAAGTGGACTACTATGGTAGGTGGCTATATAATAAAGTGCACCACTTTCGTAGGTGGCTATATTACAAAGTGCATCACTTTCGTAGGTGGCGGTACAAAAAAGTGCACCACTATGGTAGGTGGCTATAACAAAGTGAACCACTATGGTAAGTGGCTATAACATAGTGCACCACTATGGTATGTGGCTACATAACAAAGTGCACCACTATAGTAAGTGGCTATATAACAAAGTGCACCACTATGGTAGGTGGCTATATAACAAAGTGCACCACTATGGTAGGTGGCTATAACAAAGTGCACCACTATGGTAGGTGGCTATATAACAAAGTGCACTGCTATGGTAGGTGCCTATAACAAAGTGCACCACTATAGTAGGTGGCTATATAACAAATTGCACCACGGTAGTAGGTGGCTATATAACCAAGTGCACTGCTATGGTAGGTGGCTATAACAAAGTGCACCACTATGGTAGGTGGCTATATAACAAAGTGCACCACTATGGTATGTGGCTATATAACAAAGTGCATCACTATGGTAGGTGGCTATAACAAAGTGCACAACTATGGTAGCTGGCTATGACAAAGTGCACCACTGTGGTAGGTGGCTATATAACAAAGTGTACTGCTGTGGTGAATACTTTTGCCAGCATGTAAAAAGGCTTGTCATGCAAACAAACCTTTTTACCACATGCTTTTGAAATCAGGATGTAATGTTACAAAACTAACTCTGTGGCACAGATGGATGGAACACTAACTGCGATTCAGCTGACCTGGGTTTGACTAGTGAGCTTGGCACCTGAGGAGTAGGTTGGAGAGGTTAGGAAATATAGTGGCATTTAAATGGCTTGCTTTTCCTAGGTGAAGAGGAGGAGTCTTAAGTACAAGATGACAGTTGGGATACTATAGGCTATGCATCCCGAGCTTACAAATACTGGGGCACATTCCAAAAGACATTCTCAGCCTTAATTCTTTTGCATCACCACATGCTGGGTGAGGAATCAGGGAATGTGCAGGCCTTAAATAAAAAAAATCACAATGGAGTATTATAGTGCAGTGGGGAAGTACATCAGATTAGGTCCAGGGAGTTAGAAGTGACTCCTGGTATTTGAGATCAAGGAGATGCAACAGTGGTAGCAAATGGGTGAAAAAGAGAATTCTATGCTAATTGGTCATTTATTAACCGATGAGATGGTGTAAAGTATCAGTACATGTACACTAGTTCTTCTGCCCCTTTCAAAATAAGGATTCCTCCCCAGAATTAACCAATCTCTTACCATGAAACTGTGCTCTGCACAAACGCTGATCTCTAAAGGTTGTTTTTGTGTTAGATTTTAACAGTGAAAAGCCATGCTTGATAGGCATTTTATAAGTGTAGATACAGTGATCTTCATTAACTGCTATCCATTACAACTGCCACAGAAATAGAAAGGTTGCTCCTGACCAGTTAAAAGGATACAAAAATTATTACATTTTGCAGTGAAAGTAAAAAGAGCAACAGTTTAACTTTATACATTTCAAGAACAAAACCTGGCTCTCATCAAAGATGCAACTCTCCCCTCCCCACCATGGAAGTCAAAGAGAGGTTCATGTTGTCCTGATAAAAAGTCAGACCACAAAGTTATTTTTTTATTTTTGTCATTAAAACTTTTCATTCCAAGCTTTACACGAGCATGTCTCTTCAGGTCTCATAGAAATGGCATGGCACAGGGGGATAAATACAGAACATTTGTGGGTAGGGAACAGTAGAATAATTTCTGAGGTTATTCTCTTTATAAAATAATTACTCATAAATTCTGTATAGAGGCCCACATATTTTTCAGGGGAATGATTCTGTGCAGACAAGGAAATATTGTATTTTATTTCATCTCAATTAAATCCATGGCCGTCATTAGATTGTCTCAAAAAAGGCTTATCCTGCATAATTTCTGCCTGTCAGTCTCTAAGTATCATATGGTTAAGGATGGGGGGGTGCATAATTTGTGTCCTTCTGTCTCTATGTATCATATGGTTAAGGATGGGGGGGTACATAATTTGTGTCCATCAGTCTCTATGCATCATATGGTTAAGGACAGGGGGTGCATAATTTGTGTCCCATCAGTCTCTATTGTATCATAGGGTTAAGGACAGGGGGTGCATAATCTGTGTCCGTCAGTCTCTATGTATCATATGGTTAAGGACAGGGGGTGCATAAATTGTATCCTTCAGTCTCTATGTATCATATGGTTAAGGACAAGGTGTGCATAATTTGTATCCATAAGTATCATATGGTTAGGGACACAGGGTAGGATGCAGCACAGCCTGATGTTTCTGCTAAGATTAGATGGTTGGGTATTTCATAGGGTAGTGTGCAGACTTTCTGTGAGACTTACATACATACATACATAAATACAAATATTTAAGCACGGGCATTAATGCCCTTCTAGCCTGCCAATATACTAAAACACTTGCTTTCATAATAAGTGTCCAGGCTGTTCTTAAAATTATCTAAACTAATGCTTGCTTTAATGTAATTTGTTAGTCTGTTCCATGCATCAGCTACTCTCTCAGATGACCAATTAGTGCACTTCTCATTCCTATAGTATATTCTACATAGGGTGTCTGATGATTCTCTACTACTTTTTGATAACCCCCAAAGTTCCCAGAGATAGTTGCCTCTAAATGCCCTTTATACCCAAATAAGATCTCCTCTCAGATATGTATGAGACACTGTACAAGTTCAGATATTTTAGCCTTTCATAACAAATTTTCACACCCATGGATGCCCTTGGTATATTTCCACTGTACTCTTTCCAGTTTACTCATGCTTGTTTTGTTACAAGGTTTCCATATTTTTATGTTATTCCATACTCAAGCTTGGGTCTAATGTAACTAACAAACAATGACTTCATCATTTCTGATTTCTTAGACTTTTTCAAACTTTTTATACAGCCTATAGTTTTATAACTATTATTAACCAATTGGTTGATATGATTAGAAAAACTCAAAGCTGGATCTACCCATCTACCCAGGTCCCTAAATGAATCTACATTTTCAGTCACTGTGTGCTGTATTAAATATTCACCTTTCAATTTATGTCTCTTGTATTCTTGTACTTAAGTGCAAGAAATTTAGTTAAACTCCCGAGAATCCAAGAATTGTATAACTTATTCCAATCGCACGCACCTAGTCATTCACGCATGTACTTATATTTCATTATGTTGTCAAATTACATAGAAATATATATACCCTAATGGCAGATAAGACATAACCCACCTGCAATACCAATTTCCAGAGTTTCTGAATAATGTGCAAATAATGGCTACAAATTTATTAATTTTTACCACTGCCAAGCATAAAAATGGGTTTATGTGCATCTTCCACATTTTCTTGAATTCTATTATTTTATTCTATTAATTTCTATTCTATTCTCACACAGGGCAGTTTCAATTTTTACAGACGGCACAGTGGTGCAGCAGTTAATGTTATTGCCTCACAGCAAAAAGTTCTCCAGTTCGATTCTTGGCTGGGATGCCTTTTGTGCGGAGTCGGCATGTCCTCACTGTGTTTGTGTGGGTTTCCTCCCACACTCCAAAGACGTGTGTCTGGAATGTTTCTCCCCAGGTCTCTGCTGAAAATGGGCTCTGTCCTAGTCAGATTTCCCAGTCAACAAGTGTTAAATAAATAAATTACTCTAAAACAATAGCATATCTTCAGAAAGGATGTTCTAATCACCTCCCTTTCCATTAAAATATGCTTCCTGGTGTCTCCCTTGAGCCTTTCATATTGTAAGTTCAAGCTGTGTCTTCTTGTTTTGATCTCTGTTTTTTGAAGAATTGTACCCACTTAGAGTCTATGCACTCCTTTCAGGTACATAAGATGTTTGTATTACAGTTTAACCTCAGATGCCCTTTCCTCATCTTTGTGCATGTTATATCATTGTGGTCTTTTTTATGTATCTCCTGTTGAAGGCCATGCACATTTCTGTTGCCTTATCCTCTCTATGTCAAAAAACTTCTACACAACTGCACTCAGTACTTGAGATCATGTCTTAACATTTGCCTATATAATGAGAGAATAAATTCTCAGTTTGTATAGATGAGGTCCACTCCTTTGCATGCCAATGCTCCACACCCTATCAATGGAACTCTATCTTCTGGTTTGCTTACTTAAACAACAAATTCTATAAGAACTTTCAAGTTGCATTCTGCTATTGTTGTTGCTTCTGTCCTCCCCTGAGCTGTGTATGCATTTCATAGGTTATTTCTTTGCAGATGCATTATTTTGAATTTTTCACTAAATGTAACCTTATATTTTATAAACTAAACTACTCTTCACACATTGTCAAGACGCTTTCCTTCATTTCCATACCTTCTTGTATATTACCCTTTGATGTTTTCTTAGTTTCATTTAAAAAACATCATGCTTTTCTGTCCAAAATTTCTGCAATGTTATTTATATAGTCATTATAAAAGACTAACCCTGATAACCGACTGTAGTAACTCACTGGTACATATTCTTTCCTGACAAGACTCTAAATACATTGGTCCTCTGTTTACCTTTCTTTAGTTACTGTTTGATATGTGCTACATCCTGTGATTCACAAAAGGCTACCTAATTTGTCCAGTAATGTTATATGTGGCACTGTGTCACATATATTGCGAAATGTAAGCAGGTCACCTGAACAGCAGCTTTCTGGTTTGTTGTCTGTGTTATCCAACCAAATAAGTATTATATTTGTCCAGTGTGTCCTTGTTGTGAAGCTATTCATCCTTGGGTCCAATGCCCCATTATCTCATACATTTGCCAAAGTTCTCTCCTTCAGCCATGACTTATTAATTTCACTCACAAATGGGTTCAAATGGACAAATTGCTAGCATTCAGACTCTGTCTTGCTTCTAATTGTGAGAAAGGGAAACACATCTCTCCTCCATGCTTTATTAACATAAACGTCCTCCTGTGATTTTTTTTTTTTTTTAAATTTATGCAAATTGTGACAATTTCTTCCCTCATTTTGTCTCAAAAATTCTTGGGTTAATATTAAGACAAACTGTCTTATTATGTACTTTAGCTTTCAAAGTTCCTCCGGTGCCATTTTTCTCTGTGAAAGGACTGGGAACAAATATATTTCTTGTCCACTTTTACTGAATGGATGGTAAAAAGCTCTTTTTTTCTTCTCTGTAAATACTGAGAAGTATTCATTTAACAGACCTGCTCTCTCAGTATTCATTTAATAGGCCTGCTCTCTCAGTATTCATTTGATAGACCTGTTCTCTCAGTATTCATTTAATAGACCTGCTCTCTCAGTATTCATTTAATAGGCCTGCTCTCTCTCAGTATTCATTTAATAGGCCTGCTCTCTCTCAGTATTCATTTAATAGACCTGCTCTCTCAGTATTCATTTAATAGACCTGCTCTCTCAGTATTCATTTAATAGACTTGCTCTCTCAGTATTCATTTAATAGGCCTGCTCTCTCTCAGTATTCATTTAATAGGCCTGCTCTCTCTCAGTATTCATTTAATAGGCCTGCTCTCTCAGTATTCATTTAATAGACCTGCTCTCTCTCTCTCAGTATTCATTTAATATGCCTGCTCTCTCAGTATTCATTTAATAGGCCTGCTCTCTCTCAGTATTCATTTAATAGGCCTGCTCTCTCGGTATTCATTTAATAGGCCTGCTCTCTCAGTATTCATTTAATAGACCTGCTCTCTCAGTATTCAGTTCTACTCATTCCTGTCTATTTCCTTAATTTTCATTATCCCTCTTTTTGTCATAATTGCTCCTTTACATATCCTTTTATCAACTTTCTAGGGTGAATTAAGCTAGCCTTTCCTTGCTTTGATTTTCCTGCTTCTTTCTACCTTAATTGGTATTGTTTAGCTTCCTATATTCTCCCAGTGCTATACATTACCCTTAACCTTTGAACTTGTGTCATTTGTTTATTTTTAATTTTTTTAATTTATTTATGTTTACTATCTGGGAAGTCCCAACTTGATATAACCCATGTCCAACAGATGCCTAAGGGCAAAAGCTCCAACTTTTATTGTAGTAAGCTTGACATCTGCAGAAAATTTTCTTTCTTTCTTAGCTGCAATTTTGTTTGTATAAAAGTATGTGTTCATTCAGATTACCTTCATTTGTGTTTACCACATTTACCCCAGTTGGTTCAGGAGTGCTCAATTTAATACTTCCAGCTAACAAAGCTAACAGTTTCGAAGTGGACATATGACAACTATTCCTATGTCTGTTGTACTTCAGTTGACCAAAATTAAATTCAAGAAAAATAACTCACCAGATTCCATTAACCAAATCTTATCAGTTAGCAGATGTTATCTGAATTGGTAAAACCCACCTCCAGTAAAATATAACTATTGTATCATCATAGGCAGCTTCCATAGTTTATATTTCATAGAATCATGTTCTTGAATGTCCAAAGGATTTAGGACTTAAGGGTCTGAAAATCCTGCTTTGTTGAATTCTGGTTGTCTAACAAAGAGGCTAAGACAGGAGTAGAAATAGTAAGGAAAAAGGCATCAGACACACTCTAGCATCTTTTGTAGAGTGACTCAGTAGGTGGCACAAAGAAACTGTATCAGGTTGCAAGGCAAAGACAGAGGTAAAGAAGATAGTCAGACACCCTTCGTAAGGGGTGCCAGCATGAACCTGCTCATAAGTCCGCAGGACATCAAAGGCAGAAGGAAGGGTTACTTCCAGCAGATTCTGAATGAAGAAAACCCAACAGAAACTGTGCTGCCCTAGACACAGCCTACTGTGACAGAAGAGGAGGTGCTCACCCTAGCTCTTCAGGAAGCTCATGTAGGAAGGAAGTTATTTCTTGTGTATTCTGGTTATTACTACCAGCTTTCTATGGTAATGACATATAGTAATGTCTATTTTTAAGCTAATACTGACAACTTGTACAAAATGTAAGATACTGTAAAGTGCTTATGACATTGTAAGTTACAGTTTCTTGTAGGCTAAAGATATTGTTTCATACAATGTGTGAGTTTCATGCAAACAGATTAACATGATAATCTTCTTCTGATACAAGTTGGAAGTATCAATTTCTTATAATGGAAATGGATAGCAAATATGAAATCTTCTTCATGGCAGTCTGTGCCAGCAGATTTTATCGGTAGTGAGTAATCTTCAGAAAGAGCTTCTTAAGCAGTTTCAAAGGGTCTGACACTCCTTTGAATCCCCCATCCCTAAAGATGCAAAATTGGGAATGCCATCAGAGGAAAAGAGAAAATTCTCAATCTTTACTGTAATATGACCTCCCACTACATAATGCTGGCATTCTGTGATCATATGACTATTTGATCACTTAGCAGGCATTGCAAATGTTTAATATTCTGAATGTTCGGCCAAATGGCTGGTTCCCCATACATATATCTCAGTAGATATGGTCAACAAAGCACACTGAATATTGTGAGACAAACAAGAATGGAGATAAATATACAATTGGTCAATGGGTGGTATAAATCTAAGGTCAATGAGTGGTATAAATCTAAGGTAACTCCTAGTTTTTTTGATAATCCACAGTAATGTAGGTACTGACTTTAGGTAGCATAAAGAATAAGGTGTTATGTAAACATATTGTGTACATTATGACATTGTATTTTTCTTTAGCAATAAACATCTAAAATATAGCATGACAAGAGGCCTCCATGAAAATACAGCCATTGGTGATGTACACAAATAATGTACTTTGTTTCTGTAAAGGAGTGGGTCTTGTACTGTGCTCTTCCAGTTCCAAACAATGCCATTTTACATCAAAGCACCTCATGGCCTACTTTAATATAGTTAAGGTCTCTGCTGTATCCCCCTTATGGCTCATTTACTCCATGGGAGTGACACTGAGGTTACTCACACTGTTAGTACATGACACAGGGGAGAAGGAAATTTTAATTTTAAAGAAACGTTTCTTCAAATATATTTAACTCAATTAAAATTCATCAAAGTCTCTGCTGAGCAAATATTAACAATATTAAGATTGTCCTATCAAAATGTGCTGCAATAAGCAGTTTGACAATAGACCATAACTGCAAAAAAATATTTTTGTAGAGGGACACATCCTCTGTGCCCATTATATAGGGGGGATTCATGCCGGCCCATAACATATACACATATGTAAAAACTCCAAGATTGCAAAACCTTCATAAAAAATGAATATATGTAATTCCGTTTTTCTCAACTCTGTGTGCTCTCCGAGTTTGTATACATAAATAGGTGGTATGCTTTGGTAGGTGGTATAGCTCCCTATATATGATGGGATTTGAATGACCTGTCCCATGCAAAACTGTGTTGTGCATATTAATTGTGCAAAGATAGATTTGAAAAGATAGATATTTTGTATGTTCCTTCTCTTTTATGTTGTTGCAGTTTGATCAGTTGCGACTTCAATGATGTGCGAGTGAAATGTGACTTTAAATAAATACATTTGGGTGATCAGGCCTCAGCTCAGTTGGACTTTTGAAGCAAAACCACAAAAAGGTTAATGATCTAAGGTTCTTTTACCATTACTACACTGATATTTTATTTGGACTGCACGTGTAGTTACTATAATGTAATTAGTATATAAATAAATTATTTACTCCTTGAAGATACAATGCACAAATATATCTGCAGTAGTAACAGGCATTTCCTTAGTATAGCCTTCCTAGAGCAGTACATTCGCAGAGATGTGCCATAATATTGGTGTGTAATGTGGTTAATGAAAAGGACAGTGTCTGCATATCTGTGTATACATTTGCATATATGTGTGTGTGTGTGTGTGTGTGTGTGTGTGTGTGTGTGTGTGTGTGTGTGTGTGTGTGTGTGTGTGTGCATTATCTGCATGTATTTACATTTTAAGAAGTCTGCCCTTGAACAATCATTTGCCTTTCTTTGAGAAGAAACATTTTAACTGGACAGAACAAATGTTCTTCTCTGGAGTTTTTGCCTGCAGGTTTTTGCAGGAGATTGCGGTGCAGCAGGGTCAGGGAATTTGTCCTTACCCCACTGTTATGTGATTTCAGAGTGGGTATATATAGTTAGCAGGGCGGTGTGGTGGTGCAGGGGATTTACTATCAAATGACTGAAAATCAAAAGACTGAATCCCAAAAAGACTGAAAATTCAAAATATTGAAATCATTTTTAATGCAAGGGGCAAGCCCCCCTGCTCCCCTCATGTGGGGGCTGTGCCCCTCACACCCCCTGCTAAATATATATACCAACTCCAAAATCGCACAACAGTGGAGAAGGGGCAAATTCCATCATTCAATATTTTGGTTTTCAGTTTTTTTAGGATTCAGTATTTTGATTTTCAGTCATTTGATAGTAAAGGGGCTTGCCCCTCTGCAAAAAAAAAGTGCAGTCCAAAATGATTGTTCATTCTCTGTTCACTCTTGTGAGCATTTAAGAGTTCAGGGTTCACTATATATAAAGTCAAACCTTTAAAATCGTGAAAGTGCATAATTGCGAATCCGAATACCTCAAATTCATGGTTATGGCTTTAAGGTACGTTACGTGCGGTCTTGTGAGTGGTTGGTGTCTAGTGTTGTGTGTGGATTTAGGTGTAATTTAAGGTAAGTGAGTGTTTTGTAAGGGTTTTGTGTGGGAGTTTGAGTGTGTGTGAATGTGTTTGTCTGTTGTACATGTGGGTTAGGGTAGACAGGTGAAAGCATGGGTGTGTAAGTGTTGGATTAGTTGGTGTTTGCATATGCGTGATGTTTGTGTGTGTGCGAGGGACTGTAGAATGTGTGGGTGTGAGTTTCCTTTCTGTGTCTGTTTGTGAGATCTCGGAGTTAATATATATAAGTAGGGGTGTGTGGGTTGGATGATGTATGTGTTGTGTGGTGTATGGTGTATTTCTGTTCGTGATTTTGTGTTTCGTGATTTTGTAGTTTTGGGATTTGGGACATTCGACTTTATGATTTTGAAATATTGAAATTCGGGATTTCAGTGTTTCGAGATTATAAAGTGAACCCATATATATATATATATATATATATATATATATATATATATATATATATAGATATATTAAAAATACATATATCTATATCTATATATTCATTTTTACCCTTATGAGGAGTTACACTGCATAAGGTACAACATCTGAACATCTAGCCCAAAGAATTACATATAAATGTTATTTATTTTCATCCCATCTTTATTCCTGCTCTTCAGTTTTTTTCTTTATTGTGTTTTACAGTACAACACAATTCTAAGTGAAATGGATAGTATTTACTCTACTGCAAAGGTGTGTCGTCCAGGTGTCTCGGAATGCTGGTCTTTGGAGCCTGGTATGTAATCTCTTCCACCTTAATGTTACCTAATTTCTCCATTAGCATTACTAATAGCTACCATGAGCTTATAAACTACAAAGAAGGCTTTACCCTATGCAGTTTCTCTTATTCTGATTTTCTTGCCTATAGTCAAACACAGCAGGGATGTGTGCCCTTGCACAGTCTTAATTCTTTTATTGTATGTTGGATTGCAGCCCTACTATAGGATGAAGTCTTACAATACAAGATGTTAATTTTTTTTATGGGTAGACAACAACAACAAGCAGTAGGAAGAGGAAGAGGAAAGGAAGAAACAAGCTGTATGAGATATTCAGGTGAAAATCAGATTCTGCAAAAACAATGAAATTAACACTTTGTTTTTTATAACCACAAAACAGTGTGTGTAACGTGTGACTGAGTAAAAACCAAGAACTCAATAAAAATCCATGTTGTCTAAAGCACAAGGCATGAGGCAGTTTTAACTTAGATTAATGTGAACAGAGATTTTATTACAAAAACACAAAGTTAAGCACTTTCATTCATCTACTTGGACTTCGTCAGAACTTGTGCTTTGGACAACGTGGATTTTATTGAGTTTGTTTTTTATAATGATGTGATGGTGGTCTGTGAAATTATCCCTTTCATAAACTTTTATTTGTATCTCTGAAGTAAGGTAATATGGCATTCTATTTTTCAGTGGTCCAATATTTGCATTGCCATTGTGTCTTTATATGATTAGTGATCCATATTTTTTATCGCAGTATGAGATTCAAATAACTACTTTCCTCACACATTAAAAGTCAGCATTGTATTGCATATCTACAACTTTTATTTACTTTGTTGTAAAGTAATCTAATATGTGATAGTTACTCAGTCATTTTTTAATGGTAGCTTTAATGTAATACATGCAAATGTTACACTTTCATTCAGATTTTAACTGTTAACTTTTATTCTATGTCTGTACTGAAAATCAGAACTATTCATGTGGGCAACCTGGCCAACAAAAGGTAAATAAATACCCCAAAAAAACAAATAATTCTATGTTGCACAACTTATAAACAAAGGTATGGCATCTAAGTCCAAGGGAGTCATTGTTCCACTGTATCCGGCATTCATCAGCCCTATCATTGAATACAGTGCCCCCTTTGGCATGTACCTAACCAGGCATATCCAACAATTGGAACCCGCACAGAGGTTCCTCACTAAAGTAATACAGCATGTAATTATGTCCTATGTAATCCACTTCAAACCCTATCCCTTTATTCTGTCTCCTACAGGCTTTTGAGGGGAGATGCATACAGGGCATTGTCAGACCCACTCTGATGGACCTCCTGCATATCCACAAAATAAACAGCACCAGAATTACCCATTCTAAAGACTTAAACCTTGCCTGTGATATAAATAGGACCTGCTAGAATGATAGGTATGTATCCCAGAGACTAACCCATGTACGGAACAGGCTCCCCATCCATGTGAAGCAGAGTTCCTTCCTAACTCAATTCAAGTGCAACTTGGACAATTGGATGGGAAATCAGAAATTCATCCCTGGTTTGGCACCTATGCCTCTAATGGACAGAGTTAACCTGTAAATGGTTCATCTCCCAGGCCCATGCTTACACTTATCATGGGTATCAGAACTTATCACAGATTTGGGATGCATGGCTAGACTTAAAAAGGCCCTTGTGTTCGTTAGCCTGTGAACCTATAAATCAATTGTACAATAACAGGAAACCCACATTTTTGGATGCATTTATCTGGATTTAAAGCATGGTTTATGCTGGGACTTATAGATGATTAGTGCATTGTGCTGTACAAATTAGGATGGGTGGTGGCAATGCTTTATGGACAGTTGAAATATACTAGTAAGTGTGACCTTGTAATGGCCCAAACAACCTAGTATGAGTGCATAATAACATGAAAATGAGCAACCACTTGCAAATCAACCACATGGAGTATGACAATGAAGGAAAGTAAAATGTCAGCCTTATTCAGAAATGTATAAGTTGGGTGCACTGTTCATTCATGGTGTACAAGGAAAGCCATGCCAGGAGGAGCAGCTGCAGTATGTTTTGGAGGCTGCTATCAGAGCCAGAGTCCTCTGTGTTGTGTATCAATGCTATATTAACCACCAGAGTAGGTACAGCCACTACTCAGAGAACATTAAATTGTTGACTGTTTCTTAGTGGGTAAGAATGCTGTAAGGGACCCAGTCAAATTGTAAAATAAATAAGCAGAATTGAGGGGGGAAGCATGGTATTCCTAGTCGGGTGGATACAAAATTATGTGAAGCCTTATTCATCTTAGTTACAGGGACCTTCTAATGACCTATGAGAAACATGCTAGAGATATTACAGGGATCAGGATCACACATTTTAAACTAGTTCCTCAGTGTTGTACAGTATGTGCAGGAGGATATCTGGCTCCTCAGCAAAGTGGAGGAGAGAGCCAACATTGCGACAGCCCATTTATGTGAGATTTTGGGAGATGTAGATTGCACAATTGATGTATCATGACCCCACTTAACCCAGTGGGCCTGTAATACACCAACAAGAAGGGCTTATCCTCCCTGAACTACCAAATGGACTGTAATACCCAGGACATTATTTATAATGTGTCTCTTCACCACCCAGGCACCTCACATGATTCAAAAATTTAGCACATGCCTGATCTATACCAGCATTTTCTGCAATGGCATACAGGGTCACCTGGTTGGTTGATGCACACACATGCTAGATAGATCATACCAACAGGTACCATGCAGACAGGGAGTAGGCCATATATAATGTGTTGTCATGTATTGCAAGACATGCATAGAGAAAAATGTAGCAGTTCCATAGTGGAGGTAGAGGCTGGCACAGTACACTGTTACACTGATAAGAGGTAGCATTTGGTCCCCAGCTATGTTCCATGATAGACACCTCACAGAATAAAATAATGCATGCACTATTACATTCAGTCTGTTCTGGATAGTGCATGGACTGGTCATGATGTGTATCAGATGCCACCATAGCATGCAGGCTAGGGGGTGGCCAGGAAACAGTCATTGTTGCTTATATGGATGTGTGGAGAGTGCAAAGTAACTGGTGAGTGCAGTAAATAGGGTCATAGAGGGTGAACATGTTAACCAAATACTCAGGAATTTTGAGGTAAGTCAGGGATCCCATCCTTTAGTTGTGACACTGATCCCATACTAGCACTTCAGTCTCCTGGCATTGTATCCTTCCGGTAATCATTCCAATACCTGTAAATCTCTAAGTGAGTATGTATGCTACATTGCAGGATGCATATACTTGTCTCCTTCAGGTAATCATTCCAATACCTGTACATCTCTAAGTGAGGATGTATGCTACATTGTGGGATGCACATACCTGTCTCCTTCAGGTAATTATTCCAATACCTGTACATCTCTAAGTGAAACATGTCAGTCAGTGAGGATATATGCTACACTGTGGGATGCACATGCCTGTCTCCTTCAGGTAATCATTTCAATACCTGCACATCTCTAAGTGAGACATGGCAGTCAGTGAGGATGTATGCTACATTACGGGAAGCACATACCTGTGGCCATAAGCTGTGCCCTTTATGCATGTGGTTATCAGCTGCAGTTAATGCTAAGCACAGCCTTCCCTTCCAATATTCCTACTGCAGTCGTGTTTAAACTCAGGGTCCCTACATTCTTTGTGGCATGTCTTTCCCATGGTTTCCTCTGTTCATGGCTTGACCACCCTACAGCCATTGGCAGATGGTACAGTGTCATGTAGTGTCATGGGCTCTACTTACACTTACCAGGGGATCTGCCTCCCTATCACTGAAATCCAACACAGGGTTATTTGTTTGATGCTGAGGCACTTTACTAGGCAAGACTCCATCCTACCTCCTGGCACTTTATATCATGCTAACATGAGCAATCTGTCATGATAAGTATGTTAGTAAAGCCAGTTAGTGAGCACAATATACGACCTACACATGTTGCCACTTGCCACAAACATCATGGTGACAACTAAGAATGTAACCTACATGCTTGTATATACAGCATGTGCACATCTTTAGTGCAGTAATGCAGTCCTATAGACATGTACTAGGACTGTGGTGCATTGCTAAAGGAATGCAGTATTGCTATGGTGCAGCATCCCAAACATAAACTTACAATTATATACACAGCTCTTCCATTTCTCTCCATGAGTGACCCTGATTGAGTGGCCATGGCTACAAGTTAATGTTCTGTTTAGAGAAAGGTTTCATTGTTCTTTCTGCACAGGAGTTTTGGGGAAAAATTGTTAGGCACTGATAATGGCCTCTTGTATAAAACAGATATCTGGCAGGCACTGGATGGAATAGGGAGTGATATTGCTGTCATCACCCTTTCTGGTAAACAGAGCAGACATAGGTACAGTGACCTGAAGTAGCATTACTCAAACCTGCTGTAGTAGCGAGAGGTACACATTCAGGACAGGGACTTTGAACTGTCCTGTGAACAATTGTTTATTTCCAGTACATTTCCTGCTACCTGCTTATTTAACAGTACATACTTTTCAAGCCATAGACTAGTGGCAGCTGAGTATTGCTGCATACCAGAGAAGGAGAGAGCACCTCTCCATGTGGTGGGTATATCTGTATCAGTCTACTGTACAACTGTGACTGTGTTTGTAACATATGTGTGTGCTAAAGTTTTCCTTTCATACATCTAGTTCTGGATGAAGAGCAGATGAGGCCACAGTCACCTCAGTCTGTGCTAACTGCTGCCTCTAGTGTTGTACCACCAGTGGCTACCATGCTTGCCTACTGGAGATGACCTGGAGGTATCACTGGTGTCCTCCATGTCTGCTACTCTGGAGGGGGAAAGGCTTCTCTCCTGAAAATGGATCAGAGGAACCATTGGTGGTCATTTAGCATTAGATGCAGAGTCTGGTGACCACAGAGGTACACTGTCAATTAATCACCTGTCTTGTTAATTTATGGCATCCTCTGCCATGAGTCTGGTAAAATTATGTAAAGGGTAGGCCTTGCCTATTGGGCCACAAGGAGAACAATTGGTTTATAACATTGGCTATCCATATAAGCACTTTCTGAGTTTGTTCTCTTTTGTGCCAGCCTGGATTTGAACCATGCCATGACTCTACACTATCCCATGCTTGTGTTTTGCTCCCTTATCTATCATTCCCCATTCCTTGTTAGCTGTCTAAACCTTCCCATCCTCATTTGTCTAATATCTATATGTACATGTCCATCCACTGTCCTCCACACCTTTTGTGTTCGTACTGTCTTTGTCTGTCAGTGTCTGTACTTTGTACTGTCTTTGCCTGTATGCATCTGTGCTCTGTACTGTCTTTGTCAGTGACTGTGCTCTGTACTGTCTTTGTCTGACTGTGTCTGTGCTCTGTACTGTCTTTGTCTGTCTGTGTTCTGTACTGTCTTTGTGTCTGTACTGTCTTTGTCTGTCAGTGTCTGTTATCTGTTTAATTATGCTACCTTCCTTCTTCCTGTATCACATTCACAGACATCCCTGACGACCTTCCCCAAATACCCTTCATTTATAACAGTTTAAAGAGGTTGTGTCCCCACAAAAAAATCTATCTAGCGATAGATAGATAGATAGATAGATAGATAGATAGATAGATAGATAGATGATAGACAGGTAGATAGGTAGATAGATAGATAGATAGATAGATAGATAGATAGATAGATAGATCAATAGACAGATAGATAGATAGATAGATGATAGACAGGTAGATAGGTAGATAGATAGATAGATAGATAGATAGATAGATAGATAGATAGATCAATAGACAGATAGATAGATAGATAGATGATAGACAGGTAGATAGGTAGATAGATAGATAGATAGATAGATAGATAGATAGATCAATAGACAGATAGATAGATAGATAGATGATAGACAGGTAGATAGGTAGATAGATAGATAGATAGATAGATAGATAGATAGATAGACAGATCAATAGATAGATAGATAGATAGATAGATAGATAGATAGATGATAGACAGGTAGATAGATAGATGATAGACAGGTAGATAGATAGATAGATAGATAGATAGATAGATAGATAGATAGATGGATAGATGGATAGATAGGTAGATAGATAGATAGATGATAGACAGGTAGATAGATAGATGATAGACAGGTAGATAGATAGATAGATAGATAGATAGATAGATGATAGACAGGTAGATAGGTAGATAGATAGATAGATAGATAGATAGATAGATAGATAGATGGATAGATGGATAGATAGGTAGATAGATAGATAGATGATAGACAGGTAGATAGATAGATGATAGACAGGTAGATAGATAGATAGATAGATAGATAGATAGATAGATAATCTCCTTCTTTCCCCCTGCCTTTTATTACCCTATGCTTGCTGCTTTCCCATTTCCTTCTTTTCTAGCTACCCATTTCCTCCACATTTATATGATGAGCAGAGTTGCCCCTTAACTGTGAACACCTACAATGAGGTATATGTTGGCCACTATACTGGCTTTCTAGGGCTGGATGGATGATAAATGTAGCTTTCTGTACCACACTGCACATGTGAGAGTATGTTTCTTGGCTTTACTCTATTGCTCTGCTGTGCCTTGCCTGTGATGACCACCATGTTGGTCACACATGCTACAGCAGTGCTACTCCTGCCATAGAGAAGACTGGTGCTGTTTTTTCCATTATAAACATGCTTCCTCTTTTTTTATGTGGTCCTTCGCTTGTCATGCAGGCACTATTCAGTGTTCATACATATATGTTAGCTGATTTGCAAAGATATCACCTCCAGATTAACAATGCAAGTACAGAGCAGCTGTCTATGAATTGTGGCTTAGGACTGCTATAGGATACGTGTTCTTCTGTCAAGACTTTCCATTCGGGAATGCTACTTCTCAAAGCAAGTCAAATGATTATTCTAGGACATGTGTTTTTAGCATGGAAATGGATTCTGAAGTGCGTGCGCGTGTGCGCACACACACACACACACACACACACACACACACACACACACACACACACACACACACACACACACACACACACACACACACACACACACACACACACACACACACACACACACACACTAGTCATTGTTATCTAGGAATTTCTTTTTATAGGCTGTCTAACAAAAAATGGCTTTTGTCCATGTTTTATTGGTGATGTACATCTGAATTTTATTTTTATTTTAAAGTACATTTCAAATTTATTTTTATTTTTATTTAGTTGCTCTGGAAGACCTACTTTGTTATCACTCTTGCAGGATATATACTTCTGGCAAAATGTACTATCTATTTTAATTTCCATTGTTTTACAGTGCTGGAACATAAAAAAATGTACCCAAACAATTTTACGGCATATTATATCATGCAAATGATGGTGCAAACTGCATCAGTTTTGAGAGCACAGACAACACAGATTCCATATATTTGGATGACTACAGCAAGCTGGAGAACAGAATCATTTTTATAATAAGGTACTGAAACAAATCGATTATTACCGACCCCTGAGTGTAAGAGCAGTATGTCATGCTCATCTCGCTAAAGTATCACTTGTAACACAGCTCATTATATTTCGCATGTTTCTAAGGGTCATTCTGAATGATTGAGCCATTCGTTCGAAGGTACGTTATTGTCTGCCTCTCAGCAGAACTGCAGCAGAACTACCATTAGTCAGAGCTGCTCTCCAGCCTGTTGACCTCTTTTTCCACTCCCTGAAGTGCTCTTGAAAGTAAAGCTCTTCACTCACAGACTATGGGACAAAAGCCATAGCTTACCCAGACTGCTTTGCAGTATAACTTAGTCATCGCATTTACAGAAATTACCCTGATGAGTGGGACTTAATTAAGCTTGGGAACCTGAGTCAATAACTGTTGTTGAAAGCAGTCATAACTATGTTGTTTCATGGCCCTTCCTACACAAACTAAAGTAAGCTTATTGACCTTTGTATGTATTTAGTACCTTCTACACAGGATGTAAAGCTTTGTATGTCACATTGCTATCACCTTACCTATAAAGTTGAATAGCACAAAAAATGTTTTCTGTCTAAGTGCAACTCGTAGTGAAGACTAATATAAACAAGTAATACATTTTCTTTGGAGGTGACAGAAAACAAGTAAAACTGGTTTTACTGGAAATCATAGAAAATGCATTTTAAAAGAAAGGAAATTAAGAGAGTTTTGTTGTTGTTGTTAGACTACACTGTCCATCTTTAATTAATCATTACTGTGCCTGTTACGGAAAACTTTTGCCTTCTAGAACGCTCCTTTTCCTTAATAACTTGAGCTAGAACCCCACCTGTGAGAAGACTGTTATCTTTGCCTGTCACCACCAGACGTTACATAGTGGTGGTGCATTTGGAATAAACAGAAAGCTGAAGATATTCTGCTTTCCCAACTACAGGGTTAAATTCTAGAAGCAGTTTCCATATTCTGTGCATAGTATGTAACTCCTGAGGTTTCTGAATGGCTCCCATATTAACTGGATACGAAGTGATGGTGATGCTCCATGTTTCCCTGTTCCCCATAGTGGGATAAGCTTACTGAAGTAAATGCAACTGCAGATTGTTCTTTACTCAATTTGACTTTCTCTGACTCTGACTTTAGCATCAGCGGATAATGCCCACAACTTCAGATTCATTTTGGTCTCAAAATTAATTTCTATTTAAACACATTTTCCATTTAGGTCATTCTACACATAATGATCTAGCCACTGTCATAAATGAAAAAAGTAACATACTTGTTTCCATGGATTACAAAAGGCAAACCTGAGGTACAAGTGTCCTTAATGCAAAAACAGTTTAAAGTGGTAGGGTGAGTTCACAAACGAAATACTAACTCTGTTAAATGTTTGGCAGTATAAAATAATGGACATGTTACTACATACATACATACAGCGTTCTTGTAACTTCATTTGTGTCATTACCTGCTCTGTATCACCTGGATTCTTTATTAAAACATTCATGTGTGATCTATACAGTCGTAAACAGTTCCAATCAGAGAAAACAAAACAAAACTGTTGTCATTGATAAGACCATAATAAACCCTGTTCGCACAGCTATGTCAGCTCACAGATAGTCTAAGCACTGAGAAGTTCATTGCCTCACTCTTCTGTAAACTGCATTAAAGGGGTAAGTAGAAAGGGTTCAGCACTTTGCTTCTGTTACAGTGGGCATCCAGCTGCAATCCCATCAGCCATTCTCTTAATCTGATATCTTTTCTACTTCCTCACTTGCTTTTTTCCATTTCTAGTCATGACAATATCATGAATGTAATTGCAAAGTTATCTGTAATCTGCTGCATTCCTAGCTTTGTAATACCTAAAATCCTTCTGCAATGTTAGCACAATATTTCTACTGGCTGATCCCAGACTTTAAAGTTTGCTGAAATCATCATTATGTATACATCTGTGTGTTTAATCGACATAATTTGGTTAACTACGCAGATGGTTGACAGGTGCATGAGATCGACAATCCACGGGTAGGGGAATATCCCCTTTTCCTGGAGACTGTGTGATCTTGGAGTTTGAATATATAATTAATAGCAGGTGTGGAAACAAATGTGCTTTCTTTGTGTTTTTCTTTACGTTTTGCATGTGCTGAGATTAATTCTCAGTGCATACATAGTAGCGTGTCAATGTGCATAATGTCGATGAATTTGTTTTGACATTATGCATGTCGACAATAATGGTATTCAATATATATATATATATATATATATATATATATATATATATATATATATATACTTTGTAATTTTGAATTGCCATATGATCGAATTTCACATTATCGAGACCAAAAATTTTAAATTACAAGACACTGAAACTATTAAACAGTGAATATCAAAATATTGAAAAGAGAATCTCAGGCCCACCACAACCCCAAGAACCAATAAAACTTTATATTCTATGTTTTTGCAGGGGAGCTATACCCCCCTGCACTCTACACACCCCCTGCAACTTAAATATACTAACTCCAAGATCGCTCATTTCAAAAACTCTACTGATTTCTTTCACTGATGCAACTCCAATACACCTAAATGGACTCTGCAACACAGCTTAAAATTGTGAATAACTAAACAATGCTTTACAAAATAACAACAATGTTACCTGAATAAAAAAACTAATAATGCTACCTTCCATACAAGCACTTTCTTACTGTTCTTCCATAGGATTATTTCATTAAACTATTAAGTATTTCCACTACTGGTAAACTTAACTTCCACCATTTTCCTTCACTACAAAGTACAAAGAGTTAAAGTGATAGTACACTACTGAAAAACGTACACATTTCCACTTGTCACATTATTCGACAATGTGAACTTCAATCACATACACTGTCAGTATTTTGTAATTTTGAATTGCTGCTCTCGATAATGTGACATTCGATCATATGGCAATTCAAAATTACAAAGCAGATCCATATTTGTTTATATGGGTATAATAAAACTGATTTGTCACAATGTCAGCATTCAAAGCCCTGACCACAGAACATCTAAAACACAAAAATATTGACAGAAACTGAGCATTCTCCATGACAGCATGGAAATCCAAAACCAGTGTTTTTGTAGGAGGCCAGCCACCCTGCACCCCCTGTTATTTATGCATACTAACTCAGGTTTGCACAGTAGTGGGAAAAGGGCAAATTCTCTTTGCTGCTGTAATAGCAGTCTTATTGATATTTTGCAGGTTAGATATTTTTTATCAGTGTTTTGAATGTTGACATTGTGATAGATCATGAACAGGGTTATAGTTATGTTTAGAATGCATAAGTAAGGATGGGTAGGGTTCGGGAGCTGTGTCACTCCTGCACCACCTTACTAATTTGTGTCAACCCTACTGCTGGTGCTAATCCCAAACCCTACACATTAGAAGGTCAGTAAATACTTTTTCCCTAACAGTACCACTAAACAAGATACTTAGATGCACAACACACACACACACACACACACACACACACACACACACACACACACACACACACACACACACACACACAAAACCTGTCCCCTTTCCTAACACTACTCTAACTCTAACCTGTGGATGCTCACACACACACATGAATAACACTAAACCTATCACTTAACCTAAGAAGACTTATGCTTATGAGCATGGCTGAGAATGTCCGCTTGCACACACACACACACACACACACACACACACACACACACACACACACACACACACACACACACACACACACACACACTACACATTTAGCCCCAGTGCCACAATGTTTATTATAAATTAAAGTTTTGCAATGTTACACACTACCGCATTTAACTATTCCTCCATTTGACACATAATGCACTCAGCCAAATTTGTCAACAAAAATTGCATTTGATGAATGCAACTCACAATCAATAATATGATAACCATACCATAATGGTGGATGTCTGCATGGGGCAAATGGTTTCATGACTTAATTGTCGTATTATTCTTATGATCATATGATCTTATGAACTCAAATATGTTGTCTTCAATATCAGACAAGAACTAATCCAACAGTTCAGTTCTACTTGGCTTTACTTGTAGAAAGAGGTTGCTAGACAATCATGCAGCACAATCAGTACCGTCAGTAGAACTGAGTTATCTTAGTTAAAAGAAGGAAGGGCATTAGAAAGTTGTCCTAGTGCGCACTATCTTGAATAAGTTTATAAAGACAAAAAAGTTCAAGACATTAATTCTACAAAATATGCTTCCTTTGTTAATGCAGGGTGCATTTATGGCAATCACAGACATGTGTGATACTTGTCTGCATGTACCCATTCACAGAAGTCAATCACAGACGTGCAATACTTGCCTGCAAGTACCCATTCACAGAAGTCAATCACAGACATGTGTAGTACTTGCCTGCACGTACCCATTCACAGAAGTCAATCGCAGACATGTGTAGTACTTGCCTGCACGTACCCATTCACAGAAGTCAATCACCGACATGTGTAGTACTTGCCTGCATGTACCCATTCACAGAATCAATCACAGACATGTGCGATTCTTGCCTGCATGTACCCATTCACAGAAGTCATAGATAATTATTTTATTATTATTGACAATTTACCTCATTGCTATGTGGCATTTCTGCTTTGCCCATTGTATTTACCAATTGCTCACAATTAGTGTTTGCTCATCTGAACAACTATATTTCGTCATTACTTCTTGCACTTTAGTGAATTCTGTAGTGCTTCCCTTGTCCTCTATATCTCTTTCAACAAGAAAACAAATCAGATTTGTCTCGTTCTCTGACAAAGAGAGGTCAATCCCAGATACAAACTCTTCCTTAATAACCTCACTCCAGAGAAAGGCAAAAATTATAATGGCCTTTTCCTTTCATATTTCAAAACATCAGGTTTCACCATAAGGACATTCTCAAATCTCAAGGCTGAATGGCTAAATGTCCTGTTCTGTTATCATGGTCTGCAGTACAATATAAGAAAGGCACAAAGGTACATATGAAATTAGAGCTCCTAGCCTCAGAGAAAGGTACACTGGAACATCTGTCATTCATAACAGAGTTTGTAGTCTCTGCAGTATATTCTTCCATTAGTACCTAACCTTGCAAAATAATTCATTGTCACAGTCAGAAGGTTATCAAACATTTGCATTGTTTTATTACTATGATTCCAGAGCAGAAAAATGTATTAGGATTGTTTGGATATACTTTAGGAACCCATATGCAAGATATAAAACATGTAAGGCCTGTGGTTACCATCCCACATAAAGCTCAAGGAAATGCAGGCTATTCATCTGCCCCTGACAGCTTTCAAGTCAGCCCTTCAACCAGGAATGCTAAAGAATAGTGGAGACAAATCAACATTAATTTGGTATATATGACTAGCCTTGATATTTGTTAGCTAGTAATTTGGATGCTCTTGGTATTTCAGCTAATTTATGTTCCAGGTCAACAAAATACCCCATTGGGCAATCTAAGCAGAGAATTCTCAAATACCCCATGGGGCAATCTAAGCAGAGAATTCTCAAATACCCCATGGGGCAATCTAAGCAGAGAATTCTCAAATACCCCACTGGGCAATCTAAGCAGAGAATTCTCAAAACCCCATGGGGCAATCTAAGCAGAGAATTCTCAGTCTTCTGTGGAATTTAGACAGACAGGTTCTTCTTATTTTATGAGAAACACAAAGTTAAAGATAGCTGGCTTTTTTTGTCTCCCATCTGAACTGCCAGCTTCCCGTGTTTTGCATCTCGCTTGCCTACAAAAGCATGAATAATAAATATCTATTTCATCATCTGAAATCAAGGCCTTTTTGTAAGCAGTTCCTCTAATTCCTTTGATTCAAGAGCTGCTGTCAAAGGTAAGAGGAGAAAAAAAAACTGTTAATTTTAGCCCCATGCTGGCTGAGACAACCAGAGTTCCTCATTCTGAGATGGATGTTTGTGACCTATCCAGCAATCCTATCTCTTCACAACAGCTTGTTAATCCGAAAGGAAGATGGAGTTTCCCATATAAACCTCAAGACAGTACAGATGAGAGCTTGAATGGCCTAAGGCTGATACCAAACAGGCATCTTTTCAGTCTAGACATGTCATTTATAATAAATGAGGTAATAAAAAGGCCTGTCCCGAAAATGTCATACCTATCTAGATGAACCAAAATAACTTTTAGGTGCAAAGGTAAAAGTGTAGGTTCAGCTTGGTTTGGCTAACTTCTCCATTACTTTTGACTAACATTTAAGTCTGTATTGCTATATATTCTCTTGTGGCTTCTCATGTAGCTAAGGCCAACAAAACATCTGACATCTTCTGCAGGAACCTATTAATATCAACAGATCTAAAGTAATTCTCTTTTTAATGCACTGTTTCAATAATAGTTACCTCTGTACAAAGATTAACAAACTGCAGTCTTTAATCCAGAAAGAGACATGCATAACACTGTAAAACTACAAGATGTTTTTGAGAAGCGATCCCTCTTTTTATGCCTAAAGTGATCTCTGAAGTTTCTGGAACCAATTCATTACTTCTAGTTGTGAGTAGCCAAGCATTAAATGGTTAAACGTATAGCTGCATTTTCTGTTTGCTGTACACTATATACTATAGTATACACCATATACTATATTACAGAGCTGGCTTTCCAGTTTTGTTCAAGAAGCAGTCCAGACAGCTGTATGTCTCTGTTTCAGCTTGAGAAGTTGTAAAGTTCTTCTGAGAATTTAGTACACCAGAAATAACCCAGGCATTTTCCCCATTGCACTTAAAGCCATGTTCTTCTGATTGTTAACTGATGTGCCCGTTTTTTTTTTTTTTTCCATTTAAATCACAATTTCCACTGTTTTGATTATTAGCTTGGTTTTGGCTTCGTGTGGAAGTCACCTTGCGACAGTAGTAGTGTTTATATAGAGAGTACATTCATTGCTGCTAGTTCTGGCTAGCCAAGCACTAAACTGATCAAATTTATAGCTGTATTTTCTTTGTTCTTTACTGTTTGCTATTAAATGAGATTAGCTGATGTTCCTGTTGTCTTTTTACAAGGACTCCAGAGAGCTGAGCTTGCTTGCTTCAGCCTGAGAAGTTGTACAGTTGTTCTGAACATTTGATACACCAGAAATAACTCAGGGAAGTTCTTTGTTTAAATGGTAACATTTCTAACTGTTTGATCTTGTTCTTATACTTTTTACTGTTTGCTATATACTGAGATCAGCTGGCTTTCTTGTTGTCTTTGAAGGAGGACTCCAGAAAGCTGTGTTTGCCTCAGCCTGAGAAGTTATAAAGTTATTCTGAACATTTGATACACCAAAAATAACTCAGGGAAGTTCTTTGTTGAAATGATCACATTGATTGCTGCTTTTCATTTTTTTTACTGTGTGGACCACTGCCATAGTTGTAGCTGGACAGTGGTTGCTAAGTCTTTAGCACAAAAATCGTTCTTACTTCATCTCATGAGCAATTGTCTCTAATCTGCTCTGGGCTTTACATTTTTGTGTCAACCTGTGCCAACTTGCATTGATTTGTAAGGACCTGTGCAAACTTGCTACCAGCTGTGAAAGTTTGTGTGTTGCTTCCTACATATCCAGTGTAACTGCATATTTGTCTTCCTTCCTTTTTCTTAAATTTCTTATAAATAATAGCAGTGAATGGCATAGAGAGATGGCAGTCTACTACCAGCTTTCTAGCCCTTGGTATCCTAAGGCAGTGTATGGACTGCCAGATGCTCATTGAAAATGAAGTTTTGCTTAATCTGACTCTCTCTGTGAAAAGTGCATACACATAGCTATCTTGGAGGCAGCCTTCTCAAAATGCCACGCATGCAGTCAGCATCACATTGTTTCACACTCAACCACACATATGCAACATCCTCATACTGATATGAAAGTTTTATGCACTGATGATGCAAAAATAATCGCTAGCAAAGCCTCTTAGAACTCTTAAAAGTAGGCAATCACCCCCCAATACATCTAGTACATGCAGCTTTTATCAATATGTCACCAACAACACAACACTCCAGTACCAAACAAGAATAAATCAGCTTCTGGAGACATCCTAGGAATTGGTAACTCAACCGTCAGACACATTGACTCCAGAGTCAATAGGCTGAATGAGGACAGGGTTATAGTTAGAGTTGGAGTCAAAAGCCAAAAACAGGAACAGATTTTAAATATTACCTTTATAAACTTGGAACACTGTGAATTACGGGATTTGGGTTAACATGCATTTTCTGAAGGATATAAAATCTGAAACTCAAATGTATGACTTCAGTCCTCAGTGATTTGCCTGAAAACCACAAATTTCATGAAGACTAGATCAAAAATATGATGCAAAAATCTGGACAGTTGAGAGGTATGCTGTGCATCCTGCCTACCTGAATCTAGCAATGGAGTGCAGCTCCATACCACATTATGGGAGGGTAAAAAAGCTTATGGACTTAAACATTGATACCTGTGTGTTAAGATGGATTATATAAAACCAACAATTAGGCACTTTCATTCATAGTAAAACTTCATCAGAACTGTTAATCTCAAATCCTGTCACCAAATAAATACATTTAATTGAACTATCCTTTGACAGGTTGAGCAAATCTTATTTTATATCTCTCAGTTAGAGCTCTACTAATAGCAAAACAATCATAGCCACTTTTAAAAACCTGAAAAAGTTAAAACATATGCTTATCAAACCAAATAATAGTGAAAAACATTGCTTAATCATAGCTGCTACATTTCATAACTTTTCAACCTTTGAATGCAAAATACTGTTAATCAAAATAAAATCATGTAATCCTGATTTCAGTCCTGCATCTAATAATAGTTGCCAGTGTAACTCTGATTCTAACTTATTCTCCTTTCCTGCTTGTCTATTTCTCCAATACAAAAAATAAAAAAAATCTTAAACTCTCACAAGATTTTAAATGCTTAGCAAATGCATTGGTCACATCCCCTTTTTTAATAGCATAAACATATTCATATATTCTTGTTTGCACCATCCACTCTGTTTAGGAAACATAAAAGGACCTATGTGCAAAGCAACTAGCCGAATAAACTTCCCCATTGGTTGCACACTTACAATTATCTCTACTAGCAATTACTTAGGAATATGAGGGAATGGTAGTACTTACCATATTCATAATGAATCTACATATAGAACAAGAGCCACTTTTCATCAGTCCAGAATTGGACACTGGTCCATTACTTCTAAGGTCCAGCTATCCCTTTTCCAAAATTACCTTAATGTTTTGCCTCCTTTTGTAAACAAAACCTGGTACTGCCCCTAATCTGTTTAAAAGCTAGTTTTTCTCAACGATGCCTCATGCTTCAAAGGCACTATGACCAACAGGCAATACTATTCCTCTATTAATTTTATTGTACAGGTTTTATTCCTCTGCACAGGTGTAGAAGTTGGTTCCCTTAAAATGAGACTAAAGAAAGTTTCTCTTATTTCAAAAACCTCCCTCATCACATTGTCCAAAAACACTTTAGAGTATCCCCAGTCTAAAAATAAAGATTGTAACTCTACAACAAATGGCTTGTCATCAGAAAGTAACCTGACTGTTCACCAAGTTCTTTGTTTTTGCCATGTTGTTTGGCTACTCAAAAAATGTGAATACCTATATGAAAAAGTTTTTTCTGTGTATACTAGATTGAACAAATTAGTCACAGATATTCTTTGTTATGCTTACATCTAAGTAACTCATAACATCTCCATACTTTTCACAAGTAAATTTAAAAAAATCTATATCATTGTTCATGAATTAAAAAAATACATCATATTCACTTAGGTCATCTGATCATAAGATGAAAATATCATCAAGATAGCTCATGTAGAAAGCTATTTTGGCCAAAAACACTACTGAACACATAATTCAATTCCTACCACCACATGATGATATTTGCAAACAGTAGAGGAGAAGGGACATCCATTTTAACCCATTTAACCTGTTGAAAGTATTTTCCCTCAAAGAAAACAAAATTAGTCCTCAAGACAATATCCATACTTTCCTTCACTACCACTATTTTATCATTTGTTAACCTTTTTGTCATGGAGGAGGGCCTCATGAAACAACTATGTATGAACATGATGTAGTATAACCAAAAATAAAACCTTTACATCAATTGTAGCAAAGATGTAACAAAATTAACATGCACCAACTTACTTAAAAAGCCTCATGGGTCTTTGAAAACATGAGGCTTGTTCTGCAAAAACATTTTTAATTTTCTATCAACAAACATAGCAGGAGGCTCAGCTTTAAATTTCTTTTTGGGAAGTGCATGTAGCAACATTTGTTTTCTTTTAACAGTTTGGTTTGACATTTACAGCAATGTTTTACTGGTAAGATGGATTACTAAGTGGCTTAAAGATGGAATGCACGTTGTCACTGTGATGACCGTGCCCTGGCCCAGCAATCAAGGAACCTCAATCCTCACCACTAACACCAGGGAGGTCATCTCATAGAAGAGGAAAGGATAATGAATACACATAGTAAAGTACAATTTCCCTTAAGTGCACAGAGGGATCACAGTCAGTCTGGGGCTGGTTGCTCCCTTGCTCACCAGGTCCCCAATAAGATTCCCCACTGGCACAGCTATAGGGTCCAGGTCTCAGCCTAACTGGGCAAGCTAAAACCTCCAGTATCCTCTCTGTCCAACCAGTGCTTCGTGTCCCTGCCAAGTAGTTGACACAACACACACACACACACACACACTTTGAGATAAGTACTTACACAACTTCACAGACACTCCTGGGAAAGGCTGACACAGATTCTCCAACTGTACCCCTTTACCCAGACTGTACGGTAGTAATTACTGCCACCACCCAGCTAATAATATCAGCTACTCATAGGCCCTTAAAAGGGTATCCAATTATTACTGTGCAATATTAATATCCAATGGTAATGTGACTATTCAGTCTATGGCTTATTGGAAGGGCTTAGACAGTAAACTCTATAAATATATAATGTACTCTAAAGCATAATTTATCTCTACATAAACCAGCCACAGGTAGAAGGTTTTAAAATATTTAATAATAAATAATTAAAACACAAGACAAAACTACTACACCACAGAGATATCTAAGATTTCAGACATCACATAGAAACTTAAAATAATACATTAGGACAGGTCTTATTTCAAAGAAAAATACCTAATTAATCTTTACTAGCTTTAACTATTCCTACAAGAAATCACAGTGCTAGAAACTTACATGTGAGCTTAGGCAGAGTGCTGAGTTAGATATCCTAGATCAAAATGCTGTTTGGTCTCTTGTGAGAAATAGTATTTAAACATTACCAACAAATATGTCTCTGGGTCCTCCCCAAATTACATCATTTTTGACACTTAGGTTTTCCCAGTATTCATATTGCATCATCTTGACACCTGCTCTGAGTTCCCAGGCTAATAGAAACTCCATTTACATTATTTAGCAAGCTAACACCTGCACAGGAGAATATGACACTAAAAGGCATTCTACATATACAATCTAGCAATTAGTTCTTAGTTAACACAATAGACAGAATGTCTTCAGCCAGCCTTACCAGAACCAGCTTTAAAGATCAAAGAATGTCATAAAATCATTTCAATTTCAAAAGCAAAATTTAAAAGGCTTGACTTAGTTTTTCTTTACAGCAAGGGGGTAATGTTGTAACAATCTTGAAGTTCACATTTTACATTCAAGAAACATACCTGTATTTTACATTTATTATCAAGAAACCATGCCTGTATTTTACATTCATTTATACAAATGATAGAATTATATATCAGATTCTATTTGCCTAGGCTGGCAGCCTTTGCCCATCTCTTCCCAATCATCACATCTCCTCCCCTCCGGGGAACTCAAGCAAGTTTTTCAAGTGCCCCTTGAGAAACATCGCTTGAGAGTGTCAGGTCTATCTGGGTGATCCTCACCCTTTTCCCTGTCTTGAGAGCCCATCTGCACTGGCATTGCTAATCCCACTGTGGTGCTGCACTGACATATCATATGCTTGCAACCCCAGACTCCATCATAGCAACTTGGCATTTTGCTGATTGGCTCTGTTTTTCCTTGTCATGTCTGTGAGGAGAGCAGCTATGATACTATAATTGGGAACAAACTTTCTGTAGTGCCCTGCTGTCCCTAAGAATGCCCTCACCTGCTTTTTGGTAAGAGGTGCAGGCCATGCCTGAATAGCTTCCACTTTGGCAGGTTCTGGCCTTATCTTACCACTCCTCACTCTGTGTTCTAGGTAGGAGACCTCTGACATACCCACGTGACATTTGCTCAGCTTATTGGTCAACCCTGCCCTCTCTACTCTGCCCACCAACTCCCTGACATGCTGAACGTGCTCTTGCCAGGAATGGCTGTAGATAGCAATATCACTCATGCAAGCAAGGGTAACCCCTCCTGCTCCTGCTATGATATGATCTACCAGCCTCTGGAAAGTCGCTGGGGCATTCTTCATCCCAAAGGGCATCTTTGTGAACTCATAAAAGCCAAAAGGAGTCACAAAGGCTGACTTCTCTCTAGCACTGGGAGTCAAGGGCACCTGCCAGTAACCCTTGGTAAGATCAATGGTTGCAAGATACTTAGCCCCACCCAGCTGCTATAGGGCCTCATCTGTCCTAGGCATGGGGTAAGCATCTGACTCTATGTGACTATTTAATTTCCTGTAATCCACACAGAACATATTGATGCCATCCATCTTTGGCACCAACACCACTGGTGAGGCCCAGGGACTGTAGGACTCTTGAATCACCCCTAGTTCCAACATCTCCTGTACCTCTTCTAGTCTGTTAGGTTATAGGGTATAAGAGGCCTGCCTGATAGGCCATTGGAGTCCTGTATCCAACTGGTGCTGCACCAGGTGGGTGCTCCCTGGTTTCCCAGTGAACATGCCCCCAAACCCCTGCAACACTGCTCAGATTTCTCAAACCTGGGTAGGAGATAGCTGCTGGGACATTGCTACCCCTTCCACCGAGGTGTCAGCCCGAGCCTCACTGAGGAGATCATTCACCAGATCTCTCTCAGACTCCTCCTGCAATCCACTGCAAATGCTCAGCACAAGGGCCTCCCTATCATGGTAAGGTTTCATCATGTTAACATGGTACAGTTTGTGCCCCTGCCATCTGCCTAGCACTTCCACCATGTAGTTAACATCACTTACCTTTCTTACCACATTGTAGGGTCCCTCCCAAGCTGCCTGCAACTTGTTGTTTCTGACAGGAATGGAAAACATCACCTGCTGCCCTACAGCATACTCTCCAGCTTGAGCATTCCTGTCATACCACACCTTTTTCTGTTATTGTGCTTCTGCCAGGTTCTCCTGGGCCAGGCCCATGAGTTCATTGAGCTTTGTCCTGAGGTTCAGGACATATGCCACAACAGACTTCTTGTGAGACTCACACTCACCTTCCTACTCATCTCGAATTAAATCTAGAGATCCCCTCACCCTATGCCCATACAGCAACTCAAAGAATGAAAAACCTATGGATTCCTGGGGAACCTCTCTGTAAGCAAACAACAGATGGGGCAAATATTTGTCCCACTCCCTCTTAAACTGATCTGCAAATGCCCATAGCATGGACTTGATTGTAGAGTTTAACCTCTCAACAAGACCATTAGTCTGGGGGTGGTAGGGGGTGGTCTTCATGTGCTTCACCCCACAGGACTTCCACACAGACAAGCCAGCAGGTCTGACATAAAATTAGCACCTCTGTCAGACAGTATTTCTTTCGGGAAACCTACCCTGCTGAAAATCTATAGCAAAGCATTTGCCACCTTCTCTGCCTCAATGGAGGACAAAGCCACTGCCTCAGGGTATCGTGTAGCATAATCTACAGTCACTAGGATATACATTTTCCCTGTGGAACTTGGGGTACTCAGAGGACTTACAATATCCATAGCTACCCTCTGAAATGGCTCCTCAATCACAGGCAAAGGTATCCAAGGAGCGCTCACCTTGTCTCCAGCCTTGCCTACCTTTTGGCACTGCTCACAGGTCCTGCAGTACTCTGTTACATCTCTGGAAATTCCAGGCAAATAGAAGTTTTGCATAATATGCCTCTTTGTACGTTTTATGCCCATATGACCTGCAAAGGGAATATCATGGGTTATGGCTAGAAGCACCAGATGGTACGCTCTAGGCACTACCAACTGCTGTATTCTCTCACCTTCTAGCCCTCCCTCAAGGGTCTACTGTCTGTACAGTAACCCTTTGTTTCAGTATACAGATTCCCCCTTCCCTTGAGAATCAGGTGCCTCCCTAGCTACCTGCCTCAGGCCTTGCAATGTAGGGTCTGAGAACTGAGCCTGTCTCAAGTCTCTCCTTGTAACCCTTCCCAGCTCCCCTTCCACAGGAAGTCTGGCATCCTCTGACAGTGGTGCCTCACTGTCAGCCTGAGTACTACTACACACCTCTACCTTTGCAGTTACCCTGTCTAAGGGAACATCAGTACCCACAAGCAGCAGTGGCTCACATTCAGTCTCACTGCTACAGCATAGCTCACTCCCTGAAGTAACCACCTCACCAGTCTTGGTTGCAAGTATGCAGTCTGTCTAGGTCTCCCCCAGGCTACCAGACCCACATGCTTGTCTCCTAGCCTCACTGCATGTAACTGTATAAGTACATAGTACTGCCTCATCCAAATCCTTCCCTGTCAGGACATCTGCAATATGGTAGTTCCATACCCCTGTTGTCTCAAGACAACCTACTGTTGGCATTTTGTCTTTCCCACTTACTGGCTCCCTCACCTTTGGTTCCCCACCTTGCCTCCATGGACATCTGTATGCCACATGGCCCCACTGGTTGCATTCATAACATTTAACCCTAGCTCCTGGATGGGTACCTGGACTAGTGGCTTCCCGTGCTACTGGCAGATTCTGTTGGGGCAGTCTGTGCTGCCCACCATGGGTTCCTTTACTCCCATGAGCAGTACTGGGGGTCCCTTTCCTGTGCAGGGCTGCCCTGCCTGCTAGGTATAGGTCTCCCTTCTTCCCCAACTCCTCTGAAGTAGCACACTATCAGCTAACCAGATCCTCATGTCCTCAGGCAAAGTGCTAAGGGCTTGTTCCCTTACCAAAAGGTCTGCCAGCCCTTCAAAAGTGGTGACCTGACATCCACTCACCCAGCTATGAAAGTAAGTGCTCAGTTCAACAACATATTCACATACATTTTCATCTGCCTTGCGTCTATGCTCACAAAACTTTTTCCTATACATTTCAGGGGTTAGCTTAAAACATTCTAATAAATGTCTTTTTACAGCAGTATAATCAAAACAGTCAGTGTCATGCATTTTTGCTAAAGAAGTTACAGCTTCTCCTGGAGCCTCAATCCTCACCACTAACACCAGGGAGGTCGTCTCATAGAAGAGGAAAGGATAATGAATACACATAGTAAAGTACAATTTCCCTAACTCATTCCCTCCAGTACAGCTCTTTTGAGTGTGTACCTTTAACTCCTAGTGGGTGTGGCCTGAGCCTTTAAAAATGAAGTTATCACCTTACAATTCTAACAAATTCTCATTGACAGAGGTCAAATATGAATACAATTGTGTTTGCCATCATGTACGCTTCAAGATAAAATATTCTGATATCTGTATGTAGCATGGTTTTGGAATTATTACTGCAAGTATGAACAAGTAATATTTGACGCCTAGAGGAGCAGTAGGCGGTAACTGCAGATGCACCTGGAGGCGTCACTCAGATTAATCAGCACCCAGTACTGTGAATTGAGAAGTTCATTACCATGATTAAGTTACAGTGAAACAGCAATGTTTTGTGTGGTGCCCCTTTCAGGATCTGTAGGCCTGAATGACATAAGGCAGCCTATACAACTAATGCTGGAGGAGTGAAGCAGCAAATAACATGATCAGTACTATGAGTCTGAATGGGTTAAAACTGAAGCTGTCCAAAATATTTCATATACTGTTATTTGGACATTTAATTATATATTTCCAAACCAATAGTACTACACATCCATTCTACAGGTAGAGCAAGATTTGATTTTAGATTATGTATTTTCTTTGCTTTTAACAAATGCTAACTGTTTAAGCTTTCAAAGAGTTGGTTCAGCTTTGCAGTTTTTAACTTACTTTGAAATTTAGCAACCTCAGAGTAGGTTATATTAGATAAGGAGGTGCACTAGGTGAAAGTCCCCTTCATGGTGGATGGGACAGATGGATGGGGTTTGAATAACCACTGTTGCCATCACATATATAACAGATAGTAGGGCTTTTAATCTACCAATTTCAATTAGTCAATTTGATTATGTTTAGGCACTATTTCAAATGCCTGAATAAAACTGTCAAATGCATACCCCTCTTTATATTCCCCATACCAGCGTTATTTCTTTGAGCGTGAACGGTAATAACCTTTATTTGATAAGATGGATAAAACATTGTCCTATTCAAAGGGAATGTAGGTTTAGTATTTATAACACCAGGACAGAAGAGAGGGTGGTTATATCTAGAGTCACCCAAGGTTTGCTGTTGGGACTGATGCTTTTTAGTACTTTCATAGATAGTATTCCCCATCAATAATAAAATATGGTTAAGTAAATACATTGATAACATTAAAACAGGTTTTGTTATTTCTTGTGTTGATGATCAGCTTGTTGTCCAGAAGTACTTGAACTCTTTACATGTATGGACAAATTTGAACCATATGAAGTTCAACACAAAAAAGCTGATTGTCATGCATTATGGTCCCGAAAATCCATGTTATCCTTAAGTTGTCATTAATACTATTCTGAATGATGTTGAGGTTATTAGAAATTTTGGTATAAAATTGACAGTAATCTAAAATTACCCATATACAAATGGGGGAACTTTACTGAAATTTCTAACTTCAGACCTATTTCCATACTCTGACCTCTCTCTAAAATACTACAAAAATGCATTCACAAGCAGGTTCTCCAACACCTATTACAGGAAAACTTTCCCCCCCCACACACACACACAGCATGGTTTTCACCCACGGCACAGCACTAGAACTGCTCTACTATCCTTCATTCATACCATCTCTCTGGCGAGAGATAACAATAAACTAGCCTCCTGTCTTCTCCTTGACCTCTCTAAAGCTTCTGATACTGTCACTCACTCCTTCTTACCAAACTGTCTGACCTCACCTTTTTCACTGCTACTGTAGCCTGGTTTTCCAGCTATCTCTCTGAGCTTAAGCAATCAGTGAAATGTCTCTCTGTGCTCTCCCCTCCTCTCCCAGTTAAGATGGGTGTCCCACAAGGGTTGATTCTTGACCCATTACTCCTTAACATCTTCACCAATCTTCTCAATATGCCTATGACTCTACTGTCATCACCATCTCAGACACCCTATCAGAGCTTATCACAGCTACCCAAGAATCTTTCAACTCTCTTGAAACCTGGCTTTCCCAAAATCTGCATATTTTCAACCCTAAAAAAAAACAAAACTCCTCCTTTTTCTCCCTAAAAACCTTTCCCACCTCAAAACCAGTTTCTCTATACTATCCCTTGACAGCACCTCTATCACTGTTGAAAACAACACTAAACTCTTAGGAGTCATAATTGATGATCAACTTAAACTTGACTTGCACATAAACAACTGCATCAAAAAAACTCACCATAAACTAAGACTTCTCTACCGAAACAAAAAGTTCCTCACCGCCAAAGCTAAAATCACTCTCTCTCATGCCTACCTCCTACCCAGCCTATTATACAGCTCCCAAATCCTCACAAATCTAAACTCTACATCACTAGCCAAAATAGAGGCAACTTACAATAAAGTAGCAAGATTTGCAGCACAACACACCTATACATCTCACCATTGCCTTGCCCTAAAACACCTAAACTGGCTAGAGCTTCCCCACCAGCTTCTTCTGTCTCAACTCCTTAGAGTCCACTCTATCCTCTACCAGAAATCTTACTGTCCCAACCTATTACCTCTTATCTCACATTATAACCCTGCCAGGCCACTTCACAGCTCCCACCAAGACCGGCTAAAAATACACAAACCCAACAACAAAATCTGTCAAAACCTCTATAGTTACTGCCCTTCTATATCCTGGAACAAACTACCACTTGAAATCAGAAACCAAAAAAACATAAGCAATTCAAAACTGTAGCAAGAGAATATCTAAAAACTCAGTGGTCCTGGTCTGTACACAACTTCCTTAAATCCTGTACAGTCCAGGCCCCTTCCATACCACAACAGCTTTGACTTTTATAACATAATTGTCACTAACCAGGTATTTTACCCCTATTGTATCACACTAAACTGTTGTAAAATGAAATAGTGATATTTGCATAACAGGTTTTATGTAGACCATCATCTGTAAGGTAGATTCTGGAAATTGTATTTTACGTAATTAGTCACCGTGTTGAGTATTCTCTGCAAAATCTAATTTTCTTTTGTCATTTGTCTCTACTTCAATATTTAATGTATAAATGTGGAGGTTTTCTCCCCGGGCCTTCGCTGAAAAAGGGCTACTCAGCTCAGCCGGACTATCCCGGTCAACAAATGTAAAATAAATAAATAAAATAAATACATTTTGGTCGTAATCAAGAGGACCCATTGAGAGGATCCTCAAGAGGAAGGAAAGGAAGAAAAGGAGGAGGAATAACCTACAAGGGACCCCAAATGTGAACCGATCGTCATCCAAACCAACGGTTCATTAGAAACTGAGAATGTTGTTAAACTTTCTAACTTAAATTTAAGAACACAAGACATTTCTCTATTACAAAATGGGCTTAATTTTATACCAGCAAATAGTGATACCATCGTTGAAGCTGGGGCTGTTGTTATAATGAATAGGGATGGCTATGTGAGCATTATGAAAGATTTATTTATCTGATGAACAGACCTTTTTTTTAACTTGAAATGTCCAAAGTTAAAAAAATATATATATGTCTGATGTCAATATGGTCATCTATGATTTACAATTGTCTGATGATGCAGTATATCCATATAAATATTTAATTATTTTACTGTGAATATAACTACTTAAAACTGAAAGAAAGGCAGATTTTATGAAAAGTAACCATAAAAATTATTAGAGAGGAAAAAAAAATGAGTTAAAGGAAGAGAGAAAAGGTGGGAGAAAAGAGAGAGTTCATGTAGGCTCTTGGCAAGGGCAGATCCATGAGCATAAAACAAAGAGTTTTATTTGCTTTTTGAATTGATTTGTATTTGGGATGTTTCTAACAGAGTTAGGAAGTTTGTTCCAGGTTAAAGACACATTGTAATTGTAAAGTAGTTTGCCAATATTTTTGTTGGGTTTATGTATTTATTTATTTATTTTTATTTATTTACATTTGTTGACCAGGAGAGTCCGACTGGACACAGGTCCGTTTTCAGCAGAGGTCCAGGGAGAAAAGCTCCACATTAAGTATTACTTACATTATACAGTTAAAAAACATAGCATTTAAAATATAGACATTAGTCCAGCTGAGGACGTAAGACAAGAATAAAACATAGATGTAAAACAGCTGTAGAACATAGTACAATTTTAAAATGCGGTGACATATACTAAACATGGTTACCAATGTAGTTGAGATTCATCAGTGAACAATTGATGCAATCTGTTTTTGAGGTACATAAAAGCCATTAACAGTTGTTGCTACAAGAAGTTAATACTATGTGGTAGGTAGCTGGGAACATGAGTAGCCAAGCTTGCTAAGAGTAGGTTGTTGATAGGAGGCTGAGAGAGGTAGTGGGTGGGTGGGTGGAGTGGATGGTATTAGAGGGGGGGGTTGCAAGGGCATTTCTGGCAAGTTTTTAAGTGTGATTTTAGTAAGGATTTGAAGTGGGTGCAAGAAGTTACAGAGGTAATTGAGGATGAGAAGGAGTTCCACAGATTGGCTATAGTTCAGGAGAATAATGCTTCTCCAACAGAGTTAATGGCTCTTGTGACCTTTAGGAGGTTTTTGTGGCTAGATCTTAGTGGTCTTGTGGTTATGTAGGGTTTGAGTAGATTCTGGAGAGATGTGACTTTTAGTGTTTGATTTATTAGTTTGTGGGCGAGTGCGAGTTGGTACCATTAAAGGAGGTGGGGGGAGCTATGTCAAGGAGTTGTTGTTCAGAGCTTCTGAGAGCTTTAGTGGGGGTGTAAAAGGAAATGAGGGAAGAGAAGGATGGGCATGCAGTAGGTTTATATAAGATGGAGTGGGCAATATTTTTTATGTATATGCATTTATTTCTGCACTTGAAAACTTCATTTTTTGCACTTGGAAATTTTCTGTATATTGATTAATTGCCCCTGCATTGTTACTGGTCTTGTGTAACATGTAATAACTATTGGCATCTTTAAATAGTGAATAGTGTATAGAAAATGCTCACGTTTGCACTGAAGAAAGGTTCTATCCTGAAAGTTTGCTTTGCAGATTGTTACTGCTTGTTTTTCTAAGCCTGAGTTTTGTTTTTTGTTTTAAAACCTTATCCTTCCAATTGAGCATTTTTAGGCCATGCCAAAATAAGAAACCTTTAGACATAGCAATAGCATCCTGACAGAACAAGGTATTACTCTTCAATGTCAAGAGATTAAAGAAGAAACTCCATTCCTTCCTGTCTCAACTCACCTTGGAGAATGTAGACATCTGCGCAGTTACTAAGACCTGGTTTAAAGCCTCAGAAAGTACCTCGGCAGTGCAAGGCTTCAGTTCCTTCTACATATTTAGATCAGCAAGTATGCAGGCATGGGTTAAAGATGGAGGTGCCTCAATCTATATCAGTAACAAGCATACCTCTAGGCTGGTTACACAGGATGAGGTGCTAGAGTTACTCTACCTGCAGATTGCCACAGGCAAAGTCCCTTACCATATCCTAGCAAGCTGTAGATCTCCCTCTATGTCCCAAGAAACCCAGAGCTTTTACCTGGACTTCCTGGGGACACTCACAATTCAACAAAGTAAATATCTTACTCAACTGGGATTTTAGTTACCCCACTATAGACTGGAAATACTATATGGCCTCAACCTTGGAGGCAGGGACATTCCTGGACTTTGTGATCACAAATACCCTAGACCAGACAGCACATACTCCTACTAGAGGTTCATACATATTTGGACTGGTACTCACAATTATGGGAGAGTGCTGTGCCTCCCTGTATCATGTCCTCATAAGGTCTGATCACAAAGCTGTCTCCTTCAAAATTAAAATCAATTCAGAAATATCAGTTAACAATATAACAGTTAGGAACTATTCCAAAGTAGCTACTTGTTATTAAGTGATAACTTGTCAAAATTCCCTGCCCCTCCAAACCCAGAATACACAGAAACCTATACAGAATTGTTCACAAAAACTCTTGTACAGCCATTTCAATGTCTTCACTGAGACTGCTGTATCTACCACAAGGAAGCCCAGAATTAAGTTTAAAAACAAACCAACTTGGTGGGATACTAAACAAAATAAGTTATACAACAAAAGGAAGAAAGTCATAGCTAAAAATAGGAAGTGTAATACCCAAAAAGATAAGTACTCTGTTATCAACCTAATTAGACAACTAAGGAGGCTAATAATGTCCAAAAAAGCTAACTTTGAGGTAAAGATGGCCTCCCAGGCCATAGACAACCATAAGACATTCTTTAACCATATCAGAAACCTGATAGGCAGCACACAACAGTGTGTTGAACTGGTGGTTAATGGAGCCCCATTGACAAAGCCAGGGGGATACAGTGAATCTGCTGGTTGGCAAATTCAGCTCAGACTTTATCCCTCATTCACACCTGTAGATATCTTCAAATATACCCCCCCCCCATCTATAAATAGAGAGCAGATCCTGGCCATGCTGTCTTAGGCCAGAAACACAGCTTCTGTGACCCCACTAATATCTCAGGATGCTTCCCGACTAGCCTAAAACATGACCTGTCAGGGCTACTGGAATCACTATTCAATTATACTCTCAGAACAGACTTTGTGCCATGAGAATGGAGAACTGTAATGGTCATCCTGTACATCAGAGTAGACCATCAACAGATCCTGGGAACTAGAGGCCCATTAGATTGACTAGTCTCATATGCAAATTCATGGAATGAATCATCATGGAAATGATTAATAAAGACAATGGAAACCTTCAGTTTCTGGACCCAACCCAGTTTAATTTTGTCCAGGGTAGGTTATGCCAAATAAAACCCGTGGATATCTTTGAGAAGATAACAAAGGCAATGGATGAGGGGAACAGTGCATATTGCTTACATAGGTCTGGCTAAGGCATTTGACACAATACCTCTCTCAGGCATTGTAAACATACTTATTGAATTAGGAACTAACCCCATATATGGGTCTATATCAAAATTCCAAAGAGGGAAAATGCCGAATGTGAAAACATTGAACCCTAAATATCAAATAGTGAAAATAGCGAAGCCACGGAACATCAAAATCTTATCTAGGGCAAGATTTCGGTGGGCCGTTCCGTGGCTTCACTATTTCCTCTACTGTGGTGCGAGAGTTACGGACCTTAGGGTTAGGGTGTGGGTTAAGGTAAGTGGTTAGTTAGTAATGTATGTATGGTGTAGTGTAGGGTTGTGTTTTGTTAACTGTATGTGTGTGTATTAATTAGTTTGTGTGCGTAGATTCTTAAGGTATGTGTGCAATAGTTACAGACCTTAGGGTTAGGTTGCAGGTTAAGGTAAGTGGATAGTTAGTAATGTATGTGTGGTTTAATGTGGGGTTGGGTTTTGTTAACTGTATGTATGTGGTTTATTTATTTTGGCATGCTTGTGTTGTGTGTATGTTGCTTGGAACAGCTAATTTTTTTCCCTGGGAAAAAAAATTGCTATTCTGAACATTCGATGGTTTCAATATTCGAAATTCCATGTTTGAACATATGGTGTTCGACATTATGGAATTTCGAATATATGATATAGACCCCCCCTATATAACATGGTGGCTAGCTAGCTGGCTCTCAGATAGTTTTCAGGAAATTAGAATTGGAGACATCAACTTCATAAAGAAGCTAATCATCAGCAGAGTCCCTCAGGGTTCAGGACTGGGTCTGCTCTCCTGTTTGGCATTTATTTCTTGGAAGTCAAAGCCAATGTCAAGGGCCTCTGGCTTACCAAGATTGCAGATGATTGCAAGCTGGGTGCAGTCATGGAAACCCTTCAAAATACTACATTTTACAGGAAAGTCTGACAACGACAAATGACTGGCGCCAAAACCAGAGCTTAAAACTCAATGCCAGGACATGCATAATAGTACCTTTATCCACCCTGGTAAACTATGACATGGATAAAACACCCCTAAGAGTAGATCCAGTAGTCAGTGATTTGGGAACATGCGTAGATAGTAATCTAGCCTTCAACCAACATGTGTCTATGGTAATAAGGAAATCAATCTATGTTGTGCAACTTATTTGTAAAACCATGACATCTAGGTCCAGGGAAGTCATTCTGCCACTGTATTTAGTCCTTATTAGACCCATTATTGAATATAATTCCCTATTTGGCATGTACCTGACCAGACACATGCCACATCTGGATTGTCCCCAAAGAGTCCTCTCAAAAAATAATACATAGCATTAATACAATATCCTATATGGGTCACCTCAAAGCTATATCTGTGTACTCTATCTCCTACAGACTACTGAGAGGTGACCTCTGTACTGCATCAGTACTACTAGAAGTAAGGATCTAAGCTGGTCATTGGTCAAAGTGTACAACTAGGATAGTTTTGAATTAAAATTAAATGTAAGTTAAAGTAACATGCCCTATGCAGATGGCCTCAAGGCCCTATTCCTGTATTTTGTCTCCTACAGGCTGTTGAGGGGTGATCTATGCCTGGCATAGAAGGCATTATCTGACTGCAGTCTAATGGACCTCCTGGATATCCACAAAACAAGCAGCACCAGAATTACTCATTAAGCATTGCCTGTGATATAAATAGTACCTGCTGGAGAGACAGGAAAGTATTCTAGAGACTAGCCCTTCTCTGGAACAGGATACCCATCCATGTAAAGCAGAGTTAGTTGGATGAGGAACAGGAAAGTCATCCCTGGTTTGGCACCTATGTCTCTAATGGATACAGGCAGCCTATAAATGGTTCCTCTCCCAAGCCCCTGCTTGTAAATGTTTCACCCCTCAAGCCCCTGCTTACACTTATCGAGGGTACCATAACTTGTCACAGATTTGTCATGCATGGCTAGGCTTAAAAAATGCCTTTGTGGTTGTTAGCCCCTTAGTAAATACCCATGAACCTATTAACCTATTCCAGTTTTTAAGATTTTCCTGATATTCAGAGTCACAACACTTAAAACACTCATACTTTTATCATATCTAATAAAATAACTTGTATACTCAAGGAAGTCATTCAAATAGACTGAATTCTGCACCGCTAGTTCCCCTGGGGAACTGATAACCCAGTGATAATATCTGCAAAAGTTACCTTGGAGGCCTAACCAACTTTGAACATTTAATTTCTCCATGTTCTGCTTTTATACCTGCAGAGTGTGTTTCTCTATAACTTCTGGTAGCATTGCCTTCCAAATGGGGTACAGGATTCTAGTTTATGAATGACAATATATAGTAAGACTTTTATATTCTAATATCAGGATTGAAAAAAAATGAACTGCAATATTCTAAACTTTTTTTGTATATTGAGGTTGGGCGGATAACTGGCCTATACCCAGTGTAATTATGATCCTAACAATCAAAAAAGGAAAGTGGTCATTGAGAAGAATAAACTGGACCCTTGCATAGCAGATCTAATAAGTGACAAATCTAAGTTGTTGTTGTTGTGTCTTTCGGCTTTTTCCAGTTAGGGGTCGCCACAGCGGAACTCCGGTTCGCTAATGATTGGTAGTTGATTTTTACATGCCGAGTTACCAGCCCTGACGCACAACCTTCAACGAAGGCATGCCCATTCACACATGTCTCCATGCAGAAGACGCTCTAGCTGAATTGAACCGGACAGCGTCTTACTGTGAGGCGACAACACTACCGCAGCAACACCACCGCTGTAAGTGACAAATCTAAGTGCACAGCTAAATTATATTTGTTCATCCTGTTAGAAAAATATGGTAATTAACATTTACTTGCATGTTAAACAGATGCAGCTGGCATGATGTATTTATTGTATAGCAGTTTGAAAACTGTTTAAAAGCATTTTCCACTCACTTTCTTGTTGTTAACAGTGGTTTGCATATTTCTAAAATGAAACATATCAACACATTAGGTTTGGACTGAAGAGTCAGAATATTTTAATCACAACTTAGACTTCATGTAAACCCGTTCCCATAATTTTAACATCTGGGTATTTCTTTCTCTTTATTTATTTATTTGTTTCTAAAGCCGCCTGTAGCCTCCAATTAATTACTGTTGACAGGCATTAAGTAGGACAGAATAAGGTGGGGGAGTAATGTTCTGCTCTTGATAGATTTACAATGGCATTAGCATGTTAATTTAGTGCAGTCTTTTCTGACTGTTTACATTCAAGCATCTGTAGGGACTGGAGCGGTTTGCCCTCGGGGAGAAGATGTAGATAAAGCTACAAAATTCTAATCAATTTGCAACCAGGAAACTCCATATTAGATTCACACGCTGTCATGTCATGTTATTGTCACGTCTGAGAGGAAGTATTTGTTTCAGTACTGAGACTGCATCCTATAATCATTGCCATCTCCATACAACAACAGACAAAAGGCTGGACCACCGCTGCCTTTTAACATGAGAGTCTTGGTATTATAGTGCTAGCAAATGTGATAGGAGCAAAATGCATGATAAGGTGCCAGAATGTAGGCCAGAGATCAGATTAACCCAGCTTAGTATATACAATTGGCCTGGATTCGCCATATCAGGAGGTAGTGTTTTACTCATATGTCCCTATGACCTGTTTTATGTAGACCAAACTAAGCACCCAGTGCAAGCACATGAACCCTTACAAGATATTAAGAATGCAGCAAAGGATAACCCACTGGCTGCTCATTTTAATGAAAATCACGCTTCTGAAAAAGATTTGTTAAAATATTTTTTTCATTATAAAATTATCGTTCAGGGTTTGTACTATAATGTTTCAGAAATGTTATTGCAGAAAGAAGCTTGGTTTATTTTTAGTTGTGGTACTTCTAATGGTTAATTGTAATTCTATTGTCTGTATTGTTGGAGTTTTTCTCCGGACCTGCACTGAAAATGTATATATCCAGTTGGACTTTCCCGGTCAACAAATGTAAAATAAAATAAATAAATAAATAAGTATTTAGTGAATTAATTGTTCTTATTTCATTGGATGAATTATTCTGATCTCACCTTAATGTTTATAAAAAAATTGCTAATGCTCGATTATTTAGAACCTTTAGAAATCAAGTAATGTTGAGGCGCTGGTTCATGAATGTAATTAAAGTTTTTCTAGGCCTTTTTAATGACTAAGTGTTATGATTTTTTTCACCATATAACCTTAGCATGCATACCGTATAATTGTAAACTATTTATTTATTGCTTCCTTTGCACTGGATTGCCTTAGATTTGCTCCTAAACTTTTTGGTAGGTGTTCCAAGTCTTCTGGGTAATTAATACATTTCTGATTTTCTTGATTGGGAAAGTGGATCTGTACTTAATAAAATATACGAAGCACAAAACCAAATAAATAATGTCACAGTCAAAGTATGAGATGAAAAACTCAGTTGCAATAGCGTAGTCAAAAGTTTAATACCCGCTTTCGTCATTGGACTTCATCAGAATGCAACAAATATCACAATTCAAAGCATTTAAATACTAAGACAAATTACATACTAATTGATCAATTAAAAATCAATTAATTAAATAGTTAAAACCAAATAAAAATACTATTCACTTAACTAAAAAATTCAAAAGAATCACATCCTTTGTTAACATGTAACTTCCTATACTTTAAAAAGCATTTGATGTTAATGGAATCGTTTAAACCGGGAAATTTATCTGCATTAAGTTTGATTTGCCACATAGTTTCACGCTGTTCTAAAAAATTCTTGAAATCACCTGCTCTAAGATCAGGGTGCACAACTTCCAAAATAGAAAATAAAAATTTTTTGTATGTATTACAAACTTTAGTGTGATTATAAAGGGCGTTGTTATCGTCCTTCGTCTTTATACTATATAAATGCTCCCTGATTCTAGTTTTTAAACTACGTGTGGTCATTCCTATATAAAAAGCAAAACAACCGGAACATTGACTGATGTAAACAACCCCCTTTGTCTTGCAATCTACATATCCAGGAACCTTAAAAGTGTTATCTATTGCTTCAATCTTAATGTATGGTCCCTCAGAAATAAATCTGCACATGTTGCAACTATGGCAACAGTGCATCCCTGTCTTATTGGTGTTTATTTTTGATTCAACCGGAATATTACTTTCCAAAATCCTTTTTAGATTATGGTGATTTCTATAAACAAACGAAGGACCTCCACCTACTGTTTTTCTAATGTCTTCATTACCATTAATGATTTTCCAATTGTCAATAATTACTTGTCTAATCAGTGCTCCGTCTGAACTAGTGTCAAGGGAGCACATAATATGTGCATTGATCTCATTAACTTTGTCTCCTTCCTTAACACCTCCAGCTGTTAAAATAGGAAAGTCCATTAATGGTTTAAAAGTACATGGACGTCTCCTTAAAACCTCATCACTAATCAAACTCAATTGTTCAATGACATACCCCCTGTTAGCAAATAGGGAAATAATAATTTTGAATTCATCAAGTAGGTCACTTTGCTTAGATGTCATCCGACTAGCCCGTATGAACTGACCACGGGGAATGTTTCTAATAACATGCCTGGGATGGTTACTAGAGTGGTGTAAATACCCATTTGTAAATGTCTCTTTACGATGGATCCTACTGTGTAAACGACAATCCTTGTCATCCCAGTACAGTAAAACATCCAAAAAATTGACCCACAATCCCACTTTACCCTTGGTGAATTTCAGAAAATCAGAAGATAAATTAATGTCCAAAAACAATTCATTAACTGTAGTTGAATCGCCTTCAATTACAAAAAATAAGTCATCAATAAAACGGCAGTAAAACCTGATGTTAAATTTTTGGTTCAAAATGGGCATCACCTCAGACTCCCACCAGGCCATGACTAAATTTGCAAAGGCTGGAGCAGCCGATGAACTCATGGCCACTCCTTTCTTTTGTCTGTAATATTTGTCACCAAAAAGAAAACAATTGTTTTCCAAAATTAATTCTAAGAATAACCTAATGGTGGAAATAACTCCAGTGGTGAATCTACCACCCTTCCTGTGTAAAAAATCGCAAACTGCATCAATTCCTACCGAATGAGGAATACAGGTGTACAAAGAGATGACATCAACAGTGAAAAAAATGTGTTTTAAAGGATCAAATCCATAATCCTGTAAAAAAGTCCCAAATCTGCTTAGGAAATGCCAGGAATCCTTAATATAGGAAATTTCTTCGCTTAAAATAGGACCCAGAATAGCGTCAATAACCAAGGAAATACCTTCGGTTACTGAATGTGGACAGGAGACAATAGGTCTCAAAGGGGGATTTTCTATATTCTTATGGGTTTTAGGTATCCCAAAAATCACCCCTATACGTGGCTCAACAATCACACAAAAATCGTAAACTTCACGAGTAATGTCACCTGTCATAAATAAACCATACAATTCGGAATGTACAAAACGCACTCTCCGGTTGAAGTCATAAAGACTAATAATCTCATAATCCTCATGGTTATTGATAATGTCTAACATTTTGATTTGATAAGCCTTTTGACTCATGACTACAATATTTCCACCTTTGTCGCTCTTCATGAACCTGAAATCTTTGCTAACTGATTTCAGGTTCTTCAGAGCCTGTCTCTCATCCCTAGTAAGGTTGTCAGTAATGTACCTATTGTTATTCAAGACCTTACTAATGTCTGATATACATTGTTCCTCAAACACCTTTATGGTGTGATGTAAATGAGGGGTAAAAATTGAAGGTTTAATTAAAGTCTTGTTTCTGTTCTCTTGTTTGGTTAAAAAATCCAACACATAATGTACATTTAATTTCCTGGTAAATTTCTTAATGTCAATAATAGTGTTAGTGACATTAGCCCTAGAAGTAGGAATAAAATTCAATCCATATTTCAAAACATTAATTTCACAGTCAGAAAAACGATGGTCAGTCAGATTTATTATGTTAAACTGGTCTAATGTCCTTTCTAGGTCTCGTCCCCCGAAGAGTTGGACCCTAGAAAGGTCCGACTGTGGGTCAAAACAGTGTTCCTGCTGTTGTAATTTCCTTTTTTGTTTAAAAAAGTAGATGTAGAAGAAGAACCTGATGTGGTGTTACCACCAATGTTATTGCCCGTCTTAACTTTAGATCTAACTGACCCATCAATATTGGTACAATGTCCATTAGTCTCCGCTTCATTATTGTCAATGATTGTAACTGCTTTCTCGACAATGCTGTCAGTATCACTGAGATTCTTAGCAGTTGAATCTTTATTAAAAGAAATGTTAAAGTCACTAATAGTTTTTTGGTGCTCTAGATGTTTCCCATTGTCGCCTGTGGCATCATTAGCCCCAACCAACCTGAGATCCTCTGAACCATTGGTAATAGTGCTGTAAGTTCTTTCGCCCCACTGATTTAAAACCTTTCGGCGATTAATTTCGCCTTTCTGTGCTATATAATTACTTCTGTTGGCAAAATTGTTGTATACAGAGCCGTTGTCATAAGCAATCATATCGCGGGTTAATTTAACCTGCTTATGGCTGGTTACTTCGGCGGTATGCTGTTCTAATTCGTCGTGTAATGCCGTAAATAATTCATTTGCCTTAGTATCACCCAACAGTCCTTTTAATTCACTCTCCACCTGCATAATCTCAACCTTTAGGTCACTCATTTTTTCAAGATTATTCTCAAGGAGTAACTTCAAAAAATCAATTCCAGCTGTATTAAAAAAGTTAACCAAAGTCTTAAAGAATGGTGAAGCAATAGTAACCCCATTGGGACATTTGAAAAATCTTAGTCCCTTAGGGACTATTCCCAAGTCTATACAGCGCTTAAAATAGCAGTTTTCTAAATCAAGTGAGCGATGCCTTTTCAATAGCCTCACTAACAGATTACGCTTGTAATTTACATCATTGTAATTAAGGTCACGGTGCTCTTTACCTGAATATCCAAACGGGTTTCGTACTCCGTCGAGAAAAATTTGCACTGACTTGCAACCAGCAACATTGTCCAAAAGAGATTTCCCTCGTGAACTAGACGCCGCTGCCCGGCAATAATCCTTGTCACGCTTGTCCCCAGCTTCAATAACCGTGTCAAGCTCTTGGAACGATGAATTGGGACTCAATTCCTCGTCGGTGCGCTGACCTGCCATGTTGGTACGTTCATTTTGATTGGCCTTCGAAACCAAAATTTTAAAGAGCTCTGTATATCCAAAAGTGTAGCCGTCAAAAGCTCGCTTAAAGAAGTAGCCGCCGAAGTCGGCGTAGGATGTACTGATAAATTTAAAAGTTCATCATCTCCTACGTCAGACATTGCTCCAAAAAGCACCAGATAAAATATACGAAGCACAAAACCAAATAAATAATGTCACAGTCAAAGTATGAGATTAAAAACTAGAATCAGGGAGCATTTATATAGTATAAAGACGAAGGACGATAACAACGCCCTTTATAAACACACTAAAGTTTGTAATACATACAAAACATTTTTATTTTCTATTTTGGAAGTTGTGCACCCTGATCTTAGAGCAGGTGATTTCAAGAATTTTTTAGAACAGCGTGAAACTATGTGGCAAATCAAACTTAATGCAGATAAATTTCCCGGTTTAAACGATTCCATCAACATCAAATGCTTTTTAAAGTATAGGAAGTTACATGTTAACAAAGGATGTGATTCTTTTGAATTTTTTAGTTAAGTGAATAGTATTTTTATTTGGTTTTAACTATTTAATTAATTGATTTTTAATTGATCAATTAGTATGTAATTTGTCTTAGTATTTAAATGCTTTGAATTGTGATATTTGTTGCATTCTGATGAAGTCCAATGACGAAAGCGGGTATTAAACTTTTGACTACGCTATTGCAACTGAGTTTTTCATCTCATACTTTGACTGTGACATTATGGATCTGTACTTAGACAATTTTCTGCTATCACTGGGGCAAAGCTGCACATTGCGGATATAAAAGGCAAGAGACAGTGAAATGATACAGTGAGTTTATTTATTTATTTATTTATTAATTATGTTTGTTGACTGGGATCGTCACCCTGAGGTAGACCCCTTTACAGCAAAGTCCCAAACAGAAAGGCAACAGCAATGACATAATGGCAATTAAAGTCACAATTGCAAAGTTGTATTATTTTATATAAAGTATGTACAAAGTCTTAAAATGCACTATTAATGCAGTCGTATACAAATAAATAAATAAAAGTAGGTCTAAAATTAATATAACAATTTTTGGATAGTTGGTAGGAGAACTAAACAGGTTAGAGTACAAAATGAAATGAAAGGGTGTTATTATAAAAACAGAAAAGAAGGAAGGGGTGTGAGATTAAGAAAAGATGGAAAATATAGAGAGCAGGATGAGGAGAAGGGAAAATGACAGGAAGAGAGGGGGAGTTGGAAAGAGAGTGGGAGGTGTGCTGTGAAAACCAAAACTCACAAGAGGAAGGAGGAAGTATAGACATACATAAAGACAAGAGAAGAATCCCTTCAATTTCTACATATCATTTTACAGTATGACAAGTCTGTGTTCAGGTTAGAAAAACATTTATCTTAGTGCACAAGAAAATAGTAGTATATAAGTAAAACATTCTCAAACGCTACTTCCCTCCTAGGACTCTCCATTCACGGGACAAATATCGCCTGACCTGGGCCTACTCTCATAACATTGCCGTCAACTTACTTTACTCAACCTGTGTTGCTAAGCACTGGAACTCCATCCCACCCACAGTAAAACAAGTCAACATTACCACACATTTCAAACACAATGTAAAACAATACCTAACTTCCTCATGGCTATGCTCAGGCTACCGTTCTGACTAAACCCACCTATCTTTCTGTTTCTCTTCCATTGCCAATCTCTCTGACTGTTTTCACCTTTCTTATCCCTATAGCTTTCATCCCCACTACTGCTCTTCCAACTAACCTATATCCATAATCCTCTCCTACTAATACCCCCTCCTTACCCACCTTATCATCTTACCTATTTACTGCTGTCTCGACCTACCAACTATCTAAACTTTTTCTACTTATGTTTTTCTTGACTATTTCTACTTATAAATGTATTTTTTTCTGTTCCTGCTCTGGTGACATCCTACCTCATTAATGTCACTATACATATACTAACTTATGTGCATTATTATTGCTCTTGTATCTCCTCCAGCTATTACATGTAAACACGCCTTTGACTTTTGTAAAATAATACAACTTCTAAAGTATATGATAAATGTCTTTACTATTTGTCTGAATACTACCTATAAAAGAATTATTAAATTATCAATTTTTATTGTTCTTCATTGTAAATATGTATTTAATATGGAGATTTTCTCCTTGGACCTCTGCTGAAAATGGGACTTGTGCCCAGTTGAACTTTTTCAGTAAACAAAAGACAATAAATAAATAAATAAATAAAATACTCTGGCATTAGGACCAAAGGACCAGCTTTTGAGTTTTAGATCCCCTGATATGAGTAATACTGTCTCCTTATACTTTGAGTAACAGGTATATTACCAACAGAGAGAGAGAGATGGCATCTGGCCTGAAGGCATGCAGAGAAGGTATCTGCCTTTGCTACTTGTAACTTGGGTTCATTTTGCAATTTGAGTATGGAGAGCTGGTGGGGGGATGCAGGAAAGAGCTATAAAAACACCCTGCCTTTACTGGGAGAGGGGTAAATGAATGGCATCCACACCTTAGCTCTAGGCAGGAGAAAGAGAGAATGGAGACCAATTATGCTAACAAGAGAATGTGGGGGAGAGATTTACAGTGAACAAGGAAACCAATAAAGCTCTTCCAAAAGTGTTATAAATAAATATTTGTCATCAGATCAGTAACTGTTCCATCAAAATCCATTTGATTGAGACGAATAGCCCCATGTGGCCAGAGCTGGGGGGGGTCAAGATATTAGAGTAATTATGTGATGACTAGAGTCCCCTCCCTTAGTTTGCATTTTCATCACAAAAATCTCAAAGGAATTTTTTTATAAGTGCATTGACTCATGCATATAGCCTTAGACCTCTGTCCTACAATGGCAAGACAGACTCTAACATAAATTCTAGGTTAGTTCTCCCAAGCAAATAATGAGGAAATAGAACTAAAACTCGGATGTTGCTTTGTGAGATCTGAGTGTACAGCCTACTAAGCCCCTTAGGTACTTAGCCAAACTTTAGTATACCATTTAATATGCAGTTTTCCTCCTTCAGTATTTGTATTTCATTCATTGTTCCAACCATTTGAAAGGAGCTAGGCTTGAATGTGTTGTTTTGCCACTGCTGGTGTATATCAACATCTTTAAGTTATGTATTTCACATTTCACAAATTGCTGAATGCCAAAAGAGGACTTTTTCCCTAAAAGATTTTTGGATGATGGCACACAGTATTTATAAGCCCTCTGAATACTGTTATAGGACTGATTCTTTTTTGGAAAGCTGAGGCCCAGCTTTGTTTATCATTTATCATAGCGTTTGATGCTTATTATGTGAATAACAAGCTGCATCACACACGTCTGTCCAATTCCCATAACCTCACTTTGTATTCCTGTATAATGTTGTATAGTTAGGTGGATAGCAAATTGGCTGAGGAGCAGAACTCACACATTAAGGGTGGTAAATGCTTCCACAGGGAGCATGAACATAACCAGTGGAGTCCCTCAGGACTCCATTGTAGGACCTCTACTATTTGATTGTCAAATCAAACATTTGGGATCTCTAGTTAACCAAGTTTGAGGACGATTGTAAACTGGATGTCATCCTCAACTCCTGTTTTAATATGGAGAAGCTACAACTTGAACATTCACATGTTAATAGCTGTTGCACAGAAAATGGGCTAAAACTAAATGCTAAAAAGTATATTGTCACTTTTTGTAAACAATCCCTTAACTCAGCTTATAGTATAGCTAATGCTGCATTACAAAATGAAGATTTTGTGAAAGACCTTGGAAAATGGATAGATAATTCCTTCTGTTTTGATCATCACATTGCAACAGTGGTCAGGAAATCCCTCTATCTGATGCTGCTGATGAAAAAGAGTATCTACTCAAGATCCAAAAAAGTCTTTACCCCTCTATATTCTGTTTTGACTAGGCCCATCATAGAATTCAATGCCCCCTTTGAGATGTATTTCACTGGGCATATTAGGCATTTCAAGAGACACCCAAGGTTCCTAACGAAAAAACTCATGGTTCTAAAAGACCTGAGTTGGCAAGAGAGGCTGGAGGGTCTTCCCCTATATTCAGTGTCCTATAGACTCCTTAGGGGTGATCTGTGCTTTGCTTTTCAGACCATTAGGGATCTAATAGTCCAAGACCTGTTATATCTCCACAAATCAAACAATCCAGTGAGCACATGACCAGTGAATCTGTTTCAGCAAAGAAACAAATCATGGTGGACAGAAAAATTCATCATGCAAATACTACCGCCTTTCTGGAAAAAACGTCCACTCCAGATCAAGCAGTATGACACACTATCTTCCTTTAAGAAAGAGTCAGGCAGTTGGATGGGTATTGAAAAATTCATCCTTGCCATGACTGGCCTATTGCTCCTTGTAAAAGTGAGGTAAGGTCTTAAGGTAGGTACTGGCAAGGCATAAATAGCCACATACCTCACTTGCAGTCAGCTTAATGGCATTTACCAAAACTGAATAAATAAAAGTATGTATATACATATATATATATATATATATATATATATATATATATACACACACACGTACACACACACACATATATATATATATATATATATATATATATATATATTGAAATTTTTTCCAGATATGCTGCTATATGCTAATACCATAGTTCTTCATATTATCAAATGCTTTGGAAAAGTCAGTAGGTTCACAGCTAAAGGCCAATATTGAGGCTTATGGCCTGCTGTGTAATCAGCTTTCAACATAGGTTTAGAAAAGGCCACCACATCCATTTATGGATTATGCCAAGTTCGCCAAACTGTCTTTATTCAGTTGTTTAATATGCAAAACAGATCCGTCAAAGTGACGATTACTAATGTAACCTCACAAGCCTTACTTTTTGGCTATGTACCACAGGGCTGTTTTCTAGAGCCCCTATTTTTCAATTTGCTCCTTACCCCATTCAGGATCTGCCTAAAATATATTTACAATATCCTACACAGATGACATGTTGACGTGAGTCCATAGCTGTCAACTTCTCAACTGAAAATCAGGGGCAAACCCAAAAAATAAGGGTTCCTATTACCTGATTGAACATTTAGGTTAGTGAATACCTAAACGTCAATCTGGTAAAAGCAAAAGCAAAAAAAATGCGAACGGCCAATTTAATGCAGGGAAAGAATTCTCTTGGCCGTTATGCAGATTTTGCCCCTTTCCCCACTGTAGAGTGATCTCGGAGTTGGGATATTTAGTTAGGGGAGTGTGGGGGGCAAAGCCCCTCCACTATATTTTGGTTTAATTTTTTTTTTTTTTTTGCAGCCAAGGGAATTCATTCCTTTTTTTTTCAATAATCATTTTTTATTATTTTTCACAACCATATTACAAATTCACACATTATATACAATATATACAAAATGCTTCCATTGGTTAATTTCACATATATATATCAACCTCATGTATTGATCAAAGGTACAGCACTCACAATCAAAAGGAAAATAATAAAAAAAAAAAAAAAATTCCAACATTAACAAATCCAAGCCAACAATCTGTCTTTTCTGTACATTTTCTATCTAATCTAAGGTTGATTTAGACTATATTCTGGTTCCCGAGAAAAAGTGGATAGTAACCTCTTAAGCCAAAATAATATTAAAAATTTGCTCCCAGATTTTTATGTTGTTGATATTTTTCTTGTGATCACTAATTAACAGTTTATGCGCTAAGATGTGTTTTATTGCCAACAATCTGAAATTTTCCCACGATGTCTGGGCTGGGTTCAACCAATTTGTGGCTATATATAATTTCATTAATAGGCAAATATTCATAATTAGAATCGTTTTTGATTTATTTAGATTCTCCGGGGGAATATGAAGAATCATAAACTCCCAAGAGAGTGTTGAATTTTGGTAACCCATTTTTGTAACTGCAATTTTAATGAATTCCACAATTTATAAATGCACTTACAACTCCAGAACATGTGAAGCAAATCTGCTGTCTGATCAAAGCAATGTGGGCATATGGGTGAATTCTTCGCATCAAATTTGTGCAAAGTGAGACGAGTATAGTATGCATTGTTAAATATCATCAGCTGCGTAAATACCAATTTCTGAAGGGATACGGACTTTAATGTTAATTTAAATGCCTCCAATATCTTATTGTCGCCTGGGAATATCAATTTCTCTCTCCAGTAACTCGATAAAAGAATATAATTATTATACTTCCTCTCTTTTATCAATTTATATGCTGCGGTTATATATTTTCTATCCTGCAACAGCGCTTCCCATAGATTACGAGAAATGATTAAATCTTCCCCTTTCATTTCAAAGTTGTTAAAATAGTTTATAACCAAGTCTTTTAGCTGTCTTACTATAATTAAATAGGAAATAGGGAGTTCTATTTCTTTTAAAATATCCTGTACTGGTACTCCTAGAAAAGGATATAAATCGAGTACAGTTAACTCCATGATTAAAGGGAATTTCTTTAGATCAATCAATTGACCACCAATTGTTAAATTTGGTTGGAAAACCATCATATATTTTAGTAAATTTAAGGAAGCGAAAAGAGTTTGAATTGCCATTACATAACTTTTGATGTGCTCCATTAGCTTATATTTACTCATTGTCCAATTATTTAAAAAGGGTAATGCTTTAGCGTTGACTCCCACTTCATTTATATGCTTGTACGTTAAGAGCACCCATCTGGGTGTCCATTTTCTATTATCACTATCGAAGTAAGACGTCTTTAAAATCCTAGTGGCCTGAATCACTAAATAGTACATTTCGAAATCCGGTAATTCCAGCCCCCCCCTTATTTTTTGGAGCCATCAATTTTTCATATGAAATTCTCGTCTTCCTAGGTTCCCAAAGAAATCTTCCCAATCTTATATGAAGCTGTTTGAAGAATGTTTTGGTAATTCTGAGTTGTGCAGCTCTAAAAATATATAACATTCTAGGAAGAACATTCATTCTTATGATAGCTGCTCTTGCCATCATCGGTAACTTCAATCTACTCCATCTTTCAAGATCCAATGTTATTTGATCTGTAGTTGACTTTACATTGTTAATAAAAAATCTCTATTTTCAGTTGAGAAGACAATTCCCAGATATTTTATCTTTTCTTCCGTCAATACTTGTCCTATTAATGGTAGCATTGAAAAAGGTGTGGGTGTCTTTAATGGGAATATTTTAGATTTTTTAAATTTAGCTTGTAATTGGAAATTCTCTCAAAGATTTCTATTGCAGCTAATATTTTTTCAGTATCAGAAACAGGTGTGGTACAATATATGTTTAAATCATCTGCATAGGCAGCCATCCTAACCTTTATTCCATACAATACAGGAGAATTATAAAAAACATTTTGCTTAAGGTGTAAAAATAAAGTCTCCAAGTAAAGATTAAATAAGATGGGAGATAATGGGCAGCCTTGTCGGGTACCATTTATGATTTTTATCCTATTCGAGCATTCGTGATTTATAAATAAATTTGTGTATGCATTTCTATATAGTATCCTTAACATTGAGATAAACTCCTGCGGTATATTAAAATAAGGTAATGTATCAAATAAATAATCCAAATTAACCCTATCAAATGCTTTCTGAGCATCAATAATTAGGGCATCCAAATTCAGGTTTTTATATCCGTGGTCTGCCTCCCATCCATAAACCCCGCCTGTTCCTCTGATATTATTGGGTTTATTACCTTTTTCAGCCTACTCGCCAGAATGGATGTCATGATTTTCATGTCCATATTCAAAAGTGATATAGGCCTGTAATTATCAGGATTTCTGGAATCACCTTTCTCTTTTAATATCAGAACTGTCCTTGAGGCATTAAAATGAGGATCATTAATTCTATTTAGAGTGATATAATTAAAAGTCTGTGACAATACACTGCTCAAAATCTCACTAAAAGATTTGTAGAATTCCGAGGTCAAACCATCTGGGCCTGGGGCTTTGTGAGGCTTCAGTTTCTTGATTGTTTCGGACACCTCCTCAACTGTAATCGCTTTGATTAAATCTCTATGAAATTCCTTGTCAATATTAGGGAAAGTGATTCTCTGTAAAAAATCTTTTCTGTCTTTATCTTGCAAGAGTGTCTGCTTCTCACCATAAATCTGATTAAAATTTTTTCAAAGGTCTTCATGATATCTGCCTTGTCAGTATATGTAGTATTGTTATAGTGTATTTCAGTAATTAATCGTGTTGATTTCATTTGGTTAATAATCTGAGCTAATGCTTTCGAGGGGTTTGAATATGATTTGCATATTTAACTAAATTTCTTTGTTCATAAAGTGACAAATTTCTATTATGAAGTAAAAATAGTTCTTTTTGACATCTTAATAGCTCAGTTTCTGTCTGTTCATTATAGTTCCTCATCAAATCTTGGTCCAGTAATTGAATTTTAGTTTCTAAATCCAATTGAGTCTTCTTTTGTAATTTTTTATAATATGTAGCTTTTTGTATAAATAGTCCTCTTAGCTGCGTTTTAGTTGTAGCCCATTCTATATCTATTGGGTGTCTATTTTGGGAAATATTATTTAATGACTGTTTAAGTATCTCCTTGACTTCCATTAATATATCTTCCTTGGTTAGTAAATATGGGTTCAAGGACCAATTATACCCTCAAAGCCTCTTAGTATCCATATTACTACTGTTTAAGGTTAAAGTTATCTTTGAATGGTCTGAGAGTTGTCTGACTTGATTAGAAACACTAGGGTCAGCTGAGATCAACACCTCTGAAATTAAGAAAAGTCAATTCTCGACCACATTTTATGGCAGGTTGAATAATAAGTAAAATTCTCTGCTTTCCCTTGTGAGTGTATGTGTTTAAAAGGGTCATAGAGTTTGAAATCCATTTTCAATTCTTTCAATGCTACCATTGCCTGTTTATTGAACGCTGAAGAAGCACCCAACTTGTCTAATTTAGGATCTTGATAAGAGTTCCAGTCTCCTCCCAACACTATATAGCAATTATTGTATGACTGTAAAATGGAATAGATTGAAGCTATGAAATGATGCTGATTAACATTAGGGGCATATACACATATTAGTACTATAGGTTTATCATAACATTTGGATGTGAGAAGGACCAAACACCATCTACCCTCCTGATCCATTTTCACATCCCTAATATCTCCCTGAAAGTGATTCTTAACTGAAATTGCCACCCCTGCACTATTTGTTGTTCCTTCCGTCACAATCTTCCTAACCCATTTCTTATCCTTCACTGACTCCCACTGATCATTAGTCATATGCGTTTCTTGTAATAAAATACAACATGCTGATGATTTCAGAAACAAATGAAAAACAGTTTTCTTTTTTTCATGTTCTGGAGTCCTTTGACATTCCAAGATTCTATTATCCACATTTAACGTTCATTAGAAATATAACTCAATATCTAATCTCTTTGAGCAACCTTAGAATAACATAAGTTGGCATATCATCAATTGTATGGAAGCAAAACTGCCATCCTATCCCTACCCAGTGCCTACCCACTATTCCTCTGGACCAGGATGAACATAGGTTTTTTACATTACTGGAAACCATCTGAGTAACTAATCTACTAATTCTATTATTTAACAATGAAACCCCATGCAAAAAACCTACAACAACTACTTCTACGTCTACAAAGCCTAATTCTGACATTCCCTACTAAACACTACTTATAGGTAACTACAGCTCTGTACATATTTATGGATATACAAATAAACTAATTGTACCCTGAGATTCTAATGTACTTCAATTCACTTCAGCTTTATATTCAGCAATAGCAAATAACATTCTAATTTGTTGTTCTATACAGTATTAAATATTAGTTGACATAGAAAGCAGACAGTTATTTAACATTTCCCAACATCCTGTATCTACTGAATAAAATGATCTAACTACTTTAATCTGCTTTGTTCTTCCCTACAACTTACCTACTAACATATTAATATTGAAAACCAATGCAGTTCAAAATAAAACTATAATGGCACTTTCATTTGTAATAACCATATGTGAATAAGAGAGGAACCAAGGGGTTAAAATAAAAAAAGAAAAAGAAAAAGCATGAAGGAAGCACAGCAAAAGGAGAAGAAATAAGAAAAATGCCTTAAATTACACATAAAAAATAACTTCTTTTATGTTCTTTTATTATTATATGCACATTGTTTAAATCTGATCAACTAACCATTTTTACATCGTTTATCAGTTAGAAATAATACCACCTATCTACAGGAATAAAGGAAAGGAGTAAAGAGAAGGGAGATATAGGAAAAAAAAGAAAACAAATATAAAAAAAAACTACAGTACCTTATTCTGCCACTACACATAACCATCTCCTTTTTTAATACACAATGCATTTCCACAGAGTTTACCTGCATCACTTTGACTTCACACACTATCTTACAGTCCTCTTCCTGCAAAATAAGTCCAAACAGGTTTCTTTTTACTTCGCCAGCAGTTCCTCTTTCTTCTCAGCTATTTAAACTGTAAAGGCAGTTCAATTAACTGGAACTACGAGATAAGATAAGAAAATAAAATTCCAGGCCTGCTACAAGAAACAGAACAGACAAAGGATTTTAAAGCCTCAGATTGTCGTAAATGAAACATCCCATTCTCCCTGGTGCTGCAGAAAGCCAAAATGGACTGTTCACATTTCTGAAGATGGGAGAGCCTTAAAATCTTCAAAAAGTAGGTCTTGCTTCTTTCCTTGTGCTTACAGAGTATTTAATGCCATCCACAGTAAAAATTAGGTTATTAGGATATTTCATTTGAAATCTGATATTTTTGTCAATCAGAAACTTACAATATGGAGCCAGCATTTGTCTAGATTGCCTTATTTGTGTTGGTAAATCCTGTGCTATAGAAATTTTATTATTTTGCCACATTATAGATCCACCAGATTTTTTAACAGTTAACAGTACTTTGCTCACATCTTGGTAGTTCAATATTTTAACATAAACAGGTCTGGGTATATTTGAAGCTTGAGATTCTCTGTATGCTCTATGCGCCCTTTCTATGACCATCTGCTTAACAACCTCAGAATCCTTGAGCAGTATTTCGAATATTTGTGCAATAGAAGTGATCAGGTCATTATATTGAATAGATTCTGGGATCCCTCTAATGATTATATTGTTATGTCTGGATCTTGCTTCCAAGTCCAGAATTTTATTTTGCATCATTTGAATGTCAGTTCCATGTGTCTCTGTTCTTTTAGTGAGCATTAATATATTGTCTTCATTGGTAGCAATTCTAGTTTCTGCTTTCTCCATTCTTTCGAGAATCCGATTACATGTGTCACTAAATGAAAGTGTTTGAGATGTTAGCTCTTTTAAGGCATCCTGTATAGGTAGCAATGCTGATTTGATTTCTTCCATTGTGACCTGTTGATCAGATTTTGTTGATGGCCCTGTTTTTGCAGTCTCTTGCTGTTTGATAGTTTTCTGTCTCTTGATTAAAGATTCTTTCTCCGGTGATTGCAAATCTGACAGCTTGGTTTTGGAAGTTGTAGTTTCCATATTTTTGTCCTCCTTTGACATTTCGAAATTCTGCACGAAGATTTATTTCCCAAAGAAAAGTTACAAAAGTGAGATCAATCAGTCCTTTGTTTGGTGCTCTGTTCAGAGTCAACCTGACAATCAGATCCAATCCTGCTATTACCAAGTATTTTTTTTCGATTTTTCTTTCTCAGAACCAAAAGTGACTTCTGGTCAATTAGTAATAACTGCCAATTAGTTTGTTTACTCTAAGTATAACTCCACAGGGTTGATTTTTTTCTCAGGTATTTGAAGAGCTGAAGTACTGCAGTGCTTATAGAACGGCAGCCATCTTTGTTCTCAAGGGAATTCATTCCTTACGTTAAATCGGCCGTTTGCGGTTTTGATTTTTCGATATTACCAGATCGAAGTTTAGGTATTTGCTAACCTAAACATTCGATCGGGTAATATAGATGCAAAAATAATGGGGACAAATACCAACACTGGGAATTGATTTTAAATACAGCTAGTATATACTTAGAAACTTGCTAGAATAAAAGGTTTTTGCATTAACATGCATTTTTTGAAGAATATGAAGTCTAAAACTCAAATGACTATGATTATTTGGTGATGGTAGTCCTTAACGGTTTGCCAGAAATCCACAAAATTTATGAGGAACAGATGAATAATATGGGATAAATCAGTGACAGGCTGTGAAATCAGGAACATTTGACAGCCATGCATGAATCTTTTGCTGCTCACACAAGAGTGTGCTGCAAAGCTGCGAAACAACCTTAAACAACTTTACTTGCAGCTCAAGGAATCAGAGGTTCAGGTTAATCTCAACAAAGAAAAAGAAGGTCAACTGCTGCACAGAAATGCTTTTGTATGCCGAACAATGATTGGAACAGAATTGTTCCTCAAGTGGACACTTCTTTACTGCAAAAAATATGAGCACTGCAACATACCTGAGGGAGAACATCATTGCACAGGCTGGTTGTCCTTATCACAGAGTGCAAAACTGTTACATTTACATTTCTGAACTGGTCAGTCTTGATCACTGAAGATCACTTTGTACACTTTTTAAAATCAAAACTTGGCCAACACTTTAAAGACCACATTGTCTACAGTAAGATCTCTGGACAAACCACAGGATAGGTCCATACTGACTTTCTGGGAATCATTTTGTTGAGACCCAATAGATCATAACTGAACTGCTGAAAAATCATTCAGTCGACAGCTGAACTGATTGTAAAGCTCAGCATAGAAGTAATACACATACAATAAATTACAAGATATTTTTCCATGGTGGGCAACAACCCCAACACTTCCTATTATTACCCAGTACTGTGATTTTGCTTCTACCCCATTAATATATAGTTACACTAACTATATACAAATAGCAAGGTTGCATAACCTCATTGAAAAGAGAAATACGTTTCCATTAAACGCAGGAAGGACCTTGAATGAACCAAGACATGACAAATATTATTCTTTGACAGCCTGCTGATTCTCAAAAACTGAGATGTTCATGTCTCTCAAACCTGGAACTCTCTTTGTAAGGAATTAAAAATATTACCAACACTACCATATTTTTTAAATAATTACTGAAGGCAGAAGCATCTTTTCTGTGTGCAGTCTGCATGTCCTCCCCGCGGTCGAGTGGCGTTCGAAAGATATGCGTGAATGGGCGTGCCTTCATTGAAGGTTTGGCGTTGGGCTGGCACCTCGGCACCATAAAAATCGACTGCCAATCATTAGCGACCGGAGTTCCGGTGTGGCGGCCCCTAACCGGAAAAAGCCGAAAGAAAAACAACTGAAGGCAGAAGCATCTTGCAAATATCCATGAACTGTGTCATAGTTTTGTTCACTTACTTTATATGTTTCTTTCATTACTACATGAACTTGTGCTTGAGAGTTGCATCAAAAGTATTAAAATAGGCTGTTATACTCATATTACTATGAAAGCCTAATATCTGTACTGTTACTTGTTATTATTTGTATTATTATTACTACTGAACATTTTATAAATATTGCATTCTTTAATAGATCATGCAGAGTCATAACTGGCAAATCTAGTGCCTGGTGTCATTTCCTGAAATAGATTCCCATCCCCTCAGCTCTTCAAGTGAAAACAAAAAAAAACTTCTGCTTTGTTTAAACTGTGGCCAATATTATCTTGCCACATGAGGCACTGAAGTGCCTTTCTGTACTGGCATTTCAGTACAGAAAAAAAAAACAATATAAGAACTCTCTATCATGCCTCCTAATACTATGCACCCAAGGTGGATGCACCCTTTGCCCTACCCTTGCTATGTTACAGAGGTGGTGACTGAAAAAGGTTCCTAGTGGACTGGACCAGTTTGTTTTCATGAAAAACAAATGCCCATGCATATATATATAGAAATAAATATATATATATATATATATATATATATATATATATATATATATATATATTTCTAAATATTTAAATATAGGCATATATGTATCTACTGTGAAAGCTCGAAAGGCCAGATGAACGTGATTTTGGTGAGATGACAAAACTGAAACCTTGATTACCTGGACGCAAATGTTTTACCAGAGTAACTAAACACTTATCCAGCATGGGGAAATATGCCCATTCCCCATTGTAGTCTGATACTGGAGTTGTTTTATATATATATATATATATATATATATATATATATATATATATATATATATATATATATAATTGGGGGGGGCACAGCATTCCCCACCTAGGTTAGTTTTACATACTAAAAAAAACAATAAAGTACACCAAGGCACCAAAAATCACTAGGAAATCCACAGGTAGCCTGAATATGGAACGGAGACTCCATGCAGTAGTGCAAAAACACAGGTTTATTCAGCAAGCAAGACACACATTAATGCTGTACACACACTAAGTTTTTGTTTCAGTTACTTCTTCAGATGCGGACTGAGTCCTATCAGATTGCTTTTGTAATGCCTCCAATAAAAAAATTCCATCAATTAACTTCACACAGGAACGCAGGAAAAAATGAGGTAAGACGTCCGGCACACCGTTTTACATACTACTATTTGTTTCCGTGCAATTGTGGGCAAGTGTTTACTTACCCTGGTAAAACTTTCACATTCAGGAAATCAAGGTTTTAATGTTGTTGTCTTGTGAAAATCCCATTTTGTAATCTGGCCTTTTGAGCTTTCAAGTTGATTCATATATATATATATATATATATATATATATATATATATATATATATATATATATATGTATATATCATGCGGTATACTACATTGTGGTAAAGGTAAATCTTCCCTTTCCGTGGTCTATGGAGATCCCCATTCAGACCTTTCAAACTTTTAAAAGTTCGATCATATGGTCTCGGCCATATGAAAGTCGAGCTTTTAAAAGTTTAAAATCTCAAATGGCTAACGATTGATCCCAAAAAACAGAAAGCTAAAACACTGAAAAATCATAACATTTATGTTTTTTGCAGTGCGGAAAGCCCCCCTATAAATTCTATATACCAACTCAAAGATCATTGTACAGAGGGGAAAGGGTAAATTCCCTGATTCCCAAAATGCACAATCTGACATGGACTTAACACCAGCTGAGGTGATCAAATGAGTTTTGATCACTTCTGCTAGTGTTAAACACATTTGAGATTATGAACGTTCGACTATATGGAGTGTTTTCTCAAAACAAAAAATATTGAGTACAAAGTAAACATACAGATGTGTTTCAAATTGAAGTACTCAAACACATTGAAAAATAGCTAAAACAAAAAAAAAATTAAAACTATTGTATATTGTGTGTGTGTGTGTGTGTGTGTGTGTGTGTGTGTGTGTGTGTGTGTGTGTGTGTGTGTTTGTGTGTGTGCGATGAGTTTATTGAGGCAAGCTGTAGCCAGCAGAATCAGATGTCTTATAAACAGTAATGCCTTTTTCTGCATATTGATGCATCTGGTTTTATCCTACTTTACATTTCAGTTGTGGTGCAGACCAAGGAGTATCCTGTTGTCACTTGTGACCACTATGTAGCTAGTCTTTAGGTGTATTTTTGTTCATTTGCAATTTCAGTGACAGTGAGGCCCCATGACTGACAGTTTTCATGTAAAACAGTGCTGTGCCACTTTAAACATACAGAGTTGTTTAAAACAACACTTCTGTTATGCTCATGTACAAATTAGTTAAGTTTGCAAAAATAAAATGAGAACAAATCCTACATGAAAACACTGAAATGTACACTATTTGACAGTGGAAGTAAAGTTATAGCGTGATTAAACCACTGAAACTGACACCAAATAACATTATTCTGGATAGGTCTCAATGGATTATATAAACTGTAATATTTTTCTACTGTTAAATGTTCTCCTTTTTCTATATAACCTAAATTATTTTGTTCTTGACTGTACGGGAACAAAATGTGAAACAGCAGAAAATGTACTGTCCTTTGTAAGAGTCCCATTCTGTTGAATACAGCTCAGTATAGTAAATGAGAAACAAAGGAAACACTTGAACACTTTCATCAAGCATATGTGTGTGTGTGTGTGTGTGTGTGTGTGTGTGTGTGTGTGTGTGTGTGTGTGTGTGTGTGTGTGTGTGTGTGTGTGTGTGTACCGTAAGTTCTAATGGGAATGCAGTTGTTTTTCTCTTAAATGTGTTATCCCGCCAGAGGCACTTTAACCAGACTTTTTCAGTTCAGTGATTTTCTGATGCCTTTAAAGGAATGCAAAGCTAAAGAAAAGAAAATGAGGCATAACTAGCTGCTCATGTGAATGCTACAAAGTGCCTCATCCTTACTGAACGCATTTCTAAGTGGTAGAAGATGATGCAAGTGAAATGCATTGTGCAAAATGCAATTGTACAGCAACTGGTAACAAACCTGACAGTACTTCTGCTATTGAACATTGCGGTTGTCAGCAAGCTTAGGACAGACTGGTGTAATCTGTTTAAGGACACAGTGCTAATATTTGTTAGGGATAACATTTGATTAAAATGTAACCTCTAAAGGTGTCGGCATAGCTGTAGGCCCCTACTGTATCCTTGGGATGCGAGAACTCAGATGTGGCTATGTAATCTCGACTGCAAGCTTCCTATATTTTTCAAATATTGTAGAATTAAAGTACATATGATAAGACGAATGTATGAGTGAACCAAAACAATGAGGTGACAAGTGATGAAAAAACTATAAAACAATTTATTTAGAAAGTTTGTTAGCACTTTTGCAGTAATAACACTGCTTCTTCAGACATTAAAACAATTCCAGTACAAACCAGTTTAAATAGTGATATCAGAGATTTCAAAAATTCCATGTCCATTCACTAACTTCAATCAATTAAAACATCTAATTAATTAAAATTACCTTAAAGGTACAGCACTTTGATGGTCCTATTACCATCACTTACAAGTTTATCTCATCCTTAAAAAAGGCTTCATTGGCACCTTTAAGTTTTTAATAACAAAGAAAATAGAGTCTAATGAACGTGGGGGTGACAGTGAAAATGTCACAGAGGTACAGGAAGCAAAATGGATTATTAGGTTAAAAGCAGAGAAGGGAAGGGGCTGAGTGATAAGGTGCCAGTGAAATGTGCATCTGTTTAGAGGCAGTAATATAGTGCTACAGTGAAGGCCCTTTTCTAGTGCATCTGTTTAGAGGCAGTAATATAGTGCTACAGTGAAGGCCCTTTTCTAGTGCATCTGTTTAGAGGCAGTAATATAGTGCTACAGTGAAGGCCCTTTTCTAGTGCATCTGTTTAGAGGCAGTAATATAGTGCTACAGTGAAGGCCCTTTTCTAGTGCATCTGTTTAGAGGCAGTAATATAGTGCTACAGTGAAGGCCCTTTTCTAGTGCATCTGTTTAGAGGCAGTAATATAGTGCTACAGTGAAGGCCCTTTTCTAACTAGATGGAATAAGACCTTAATAGAAATTCTGACAGATATTGTTAGCACACAAGTATACGTGTTAAGAGCATTTGGAACTCTGTGGCAGAAGTATAGCTGCTCATACTGGTCCAGGCTTTAGTTGAAGAAGTGTATAATTCCAATTAGTTGTAAAAGTGCAGTAGGACAACTGTGCATGTTAAGATTGGAAAGGCAGGAAGATTTACATTTGCTATAATTTTCTGGCACACTGAATTAAGTAGGAACAAAGTGAGTCACAGTTTCCCCATTTTTTAGGTCAGGGAACAGAGATGACATGGATTTATGTCATGACTATAGCAGTTTATTACAACAGATACAGAACATCCTAGGATTATGAAGCCTGGCCTGCTGCTGTTCTGGTAGCGCAGAACATACAGGCAGCTTTACTTTATTCAGTAATATGTTTGAGTTGGTGAAAAAATTATCAAAGGTGATGTCTAAACAATATCATATTCATAGCTGGGAGAAAAATCCAAGGAAGGATTCCTTAGGCTCACTTACTTTATACAGAAGGGGCATACTATTTACGAAGTTAAAGGTCACACTGAAGAAGTAACTGCATTGAATCAAGCAACAGGCATATCGCAGAGCCCATTTCTGCAGCCTGGGGACCAATTATGGGAAATGAACATTCCATACTGAAACATTCTGATAGCCCAGGTCTAAATGGGGATTAAACCATTCCCTCATGTCAATGGGATGGTGTTTTTTCTCCAAAGTATACTTTAAGTAGTCTGGTTCTGACTAACAATTCCAGTGTTAAATGGTTGCCATAGAAGAATAGCATAGCATGACTATTGCCTGATATCCCATTAGTATCTACTGGGATCGTTCCCAGCGTGGTCAATAGCTGCAGTAATACCTACATACAAATGTTGTAGAAAATTACTGACATCTAATTGTTGATCCTGTAAAAAGTTTCAAACACTGTTTAGGAGAACCTTTATGTAAAATATACAGCCTTCCTCTTACTATACAGCAGGGATGATTTATGCCAAGTAGACCCGCGGTGGTGGTGCTGCGGTAGCGTTGTCGCCTCACAGTAAAACGCTGTCCGGTTCGATTCTCAGCTAGAGCATCTTCTGCGTGGAGACATGCGTGAATGGGCGTACCTTCATTGAAGGTTGTGCATCAGGCCTGGCAAGCCAGTATGTAAAAAATCAACTGCCAATCATTAGTGGACCGGAGTTCTGCTGTGGCGACCCCTAACCGGGAAAAGCTGAAAGACACAAACAAACATGGTACTTTAGTGAGTTTTATGAACCCTGTTAAACTATCAGTCTGGTGTCTTTCAACTTACACCTTCTTAAAGAAGTCTTTGATAGCATCCCATAATATACTATTTGTGACTGCTGTTGTAGTAAAGCTTTCTCACCCAGTCCACTGAATAAGTAAATACAGTAATCACTGAATTGCTTCCAGACAATTACTATCAAGTTTTCAGATTTTGGGCTTTCTGACAGACAGACTTACTCCCTGGTCCTAACTTTACTAAAAATACTAATACGGTTCTGATCTGGGGTTCCTGTACACCTTCCTCACTTTATGTGTACCCTTCCAAACCTTGCTATTGTCAATGGCAGTTCCTACTCATAAAAAACAGTGACTTAAAGTTCACTGTCCCAGCAGCACTGCCTGGGTTCATAACAGCCCCAGTCAAGAATTGTTGACTTCATCTCTACTATCACACAAGTAAAGCTGTTACCCTGTTCAAGTGTGGTCCAACCACACTGGCAGCAGTTGGCTTCCACAGGATAAAGTACTCGTTTTTGTCATTTCTTGTTATGTTTATGTTTATCTGTCAGAATATTCAATGATTCCATGATGCAGTTTATTTATTTATTTATACATATATATATATATATATATATATATATATATATATATATATGGGTTCCTATTGCATTATCGCAAACACACTTTGTCGAATGAGTCTTGATTGAATCTAAAAGAACGAAACGGCAAAATAGTGAAGCGGCTTTTCAGCGAATTCTTTCCCTGGGAAAAAAATTTGTTTGGCCACTTTCGTTACTTTAGCATTTTTGGCACTGTAGTGTGATCTTGGAGTTGGCATATTTAAGTACGGGGGGGCGGTGGCTGAAGCCTTCCACATTATGTAATGTTTTAAAGTTTTTTGTTTTTTTTTTTTTAATTTTGGAACAGCTGTTCTGAGGTTTTGACGTTGTAAGCTTTTGCTTACATGGGGTCGATTAATTATTGTTCGCTTTCATAAGCGTGCAATAATATAATATAGACCCTATGTATGTATATATATATATATATATATATATATATATATATATATATATATATATATATATGGGTCTACTTTAGTTGACTGAGATGCCACTTCGCCGACACGCAGAAGATCGAGACCAAACGACCAAAAACACACAATACCGACAACTCACAAAACCGAATACCATAACACCGACACACAAAATGTAAACTACACATTACACACAACTACATATCCACTAACCTTAACCCAAACCCTAACCCTAAGGTCTGACACTACCGCACACTTACCCTACCCACACCCTAACCCTAACTCACTTAACCCATCCCTAAACCTAAAGTCCGTCACTATCGCACACTGACCCTACCTGCACCCTAACCCTAACTCACTTAACCCACCCTAAAACATAAAGCCCATCACTATCGCACACTCACCCTACCCGCACCCTAACCCTAACTCACTTAACCCGCCCCTAAACTACACTCCGTCACTATCACACACTTACCTTACCCGAACCCTAAGTCCGACACTACTGCACACTCATCTTTCCCGCACCCTAACCCTAAATCCCTCACTATCGCACACTTACCTGTCCGCTCCCTAACCCTAAATCCCTCACTATCGTACACTTACCGAGTCGTGCTCACACGTTCCCCATGTCAGTCTTTCGGCTGTCAGGATTTCACCTTGTCGATCACCTTCATTTTCGGTCGTTTGGTCTCGGTCATCTGCGTGTCGGTGAACTGGCGTCTCGGTCAACTCAAGTAGACCCATATATATATATATATATATATATATATATATATATATATATATATATGGGATCCGGACACATGCTCGAGTAGCATATGTCCGAATCACAAAACATCGATCACAGATACACAAAAGCACTTAACATCGATAAGCGCTTCTGTGTATGTGTGCCTGTTTTGTAGATCAGACCACAGTGCGGGTAAGGGAAAATTCCCTTTTCCCCACTGTAGTGTGATCTCTGAGTGAGAATATTAAAGTAGAAACATAGATTTTTTTTGAACTACAAATACACGGAAGCGCTTTTCGATGTTAAGTGCTTTCGTGTATGTGTGTTCAATGTTTTGTGATTCGGACATATGCTAGTCAAGCATGTGTCCTAGATCCATATATATATATACATACACATATATACATATACATATATTTAATTATGTCTTTTATGTTGTCTTGGACAGTATGTTAGGTCTGAGGAAGTTCAAGATTCCTGACTGATGAAGATTTTGGCACTATGTTATTTTCAAAATGGAAAAACAAACCAGCCAAACTGCACTTCACCAATGGCATCCGGGATGACAGAACAGCAGATTTATTAAAATAAGCACAACTTTACCAAGAAATATTAGTGCTTTCGTCTTACAATTACGACTTCTTCCGATATATACAACAGAACAAGTACTCAGCTTAAAAAGACCAGTAAAGTCACATGATACAAAACACAATGAACTAATAACAAGGAAAGGAGAGGCAAAGTAATTTAAAGTGACAGGCATTAATTGCAAAGGAATTACATAGAATACCTGTGCAAACCATGAAACTGACAAAAACTGTAGCAAAACTGAAGTAAAAATGCTTTAAATAATTCTTAAAAAAAATAAAAAAATATTCAAGATTATTCAAAAATATTTCAGAATATATCACTATCTGTCCAACACTCTCCTTTTTAGAGAGCACTTGATACTAATAACATCATTCAAACCCAGTGGCACAGATGCATTTAAAAATATCTGACACCACAGCTCCCTCTTGTCCAAGAATAGGGACCAAGGGCCACCCCTAGGTTCTGGTCTCACATGTTCCAAGACCCAAAAATGAAATTTATGCTCTGGAAATAATATAATGTGTCTAAAAAGGGCATTGGTTTCCTTACATTTCTTGATGTCATAAAGGTGCTAATAGATATGTTTTTTTTAACTTTCTCTCAGTCTTGCCAACATAAAAAGCAGGGCAAAACCCACATCTTGCAACATAGACCACACCACTTGACTGGCAATTAATTTTCCATTGATAAATAATAAACTATGTTATTTTCACTTTAATTTTTCATGCGTTTTTTTCTATATGCAGTTTGAATTAATAACATTTTAGATTTTCTGTGTTTGATATATTAATTTGTATGTATGGCCAAGTCTGAGTCATGAAACCTGAGTAAATTATGAAGCACTTAATTAAACTGTCAAAGATCCCTCTCCAAATTATCGGCCCTACACTTTAGATATCAAATGTCTGAGAAAATATCCATTTATCAGTGGTGTTGAAGTTTGAATAGCGCCCTCCCAGCTAAACTCTGTGTTTTTTATCCTACATTCAAGCTTTGCAGGACTACAAACCTCCTTCTCTGCACATGCCCTTCCCTTCTTCATATCTGGCTTGGTCTTGCCTGAGAATCTGTGAATAACATTCTTCAGCTTGTTGTATCGTTCTGCTGGTCTTGTCTTCTGCTGGTGGAAGAGAGAATATTGTCTACATGGGAGCACATGTTGCTCTCTAATGCTCTGGAGACAGGTGCAGCTCAGTTTTATTGTCACATTCCTTGCAGAAGTGGTCGTTAACATCAATGGGTTCACTTTCATTTTTTTTTCTGCCAAGGCTAACAATTGGAGCTCCAGACGATCTTATCAGCAACAGCTCTCTTGCTTCTTTGCATTGTCTCTATAAAGAGAGGTGCTTTATTTGTTGTGATTTGTTTTCATTAGTTTCAATAACAGGAATTACAAGAAATGATTAGCAGTTCCTATATGTCATTCAAGGCTCTTCTCAGCATAAATATCACAAGATGTCCATTATAAAGAAAGTAATACCTTTTGTAATGTTTTGTCAGGAAGAAGAATGTGAAACTAATTCCTAGAATCAGTTCGTGGAATGTTCTTGCAAAATGTTTGCTTTGTTTTAGAAAGCTAGATTTGTGCCCATAGAGGTGACATTCCATTTTCATAGTTACATAAATTGGATTTGTTTCACAATAAATCTGTATTTGTTAAAGCAATCATAACGAATGTAAAACTGGTTATCGTTTTTACTTTCCTCATTCACATGTACTGATTGTTAGCCGATATTGTCAAGGTTAGGCTGTGTCAGTTTGTGATGGTACATAGGCCGAAAAAAGACATTAAAGAGTAAACAGGACAGTTATTTGGGTTATTAAAGTAACAGAAACTGAAAAAGATTTAGCCAATCAGGTCAAGGTAATGGACAGATAAATCTGTAGCAGGAAAGCGTGGGAGAGTCCTTTGGGTTAGTTAGTTAAATTGCTGAATGTAGTTTGAGAGGTGGGTAAGTAGAGCAGATAAGCACGTAGGGTGACTGACCCATGTGAGCGTTTTTGCAATCATCTTACATCTATGAATCAGATAAGTATAATCATTGCCAGGCATCAGGTGTAGTTAGTGACCTGCAGAAATAAAGATGGCCCCAAACAATAATGATTAAAAGCCGTGTACACTTTAGTCATTCCACTCTGGTGTTTCTGACCTCATAGCAGTGAGTGTGTCAGACACATAGTGTAGGAGATAAGAAGGTGAGATCAGACAGGTAAACTGGTGATTTAGGAAGGTGAGAGGAGCATGTGACTGAGGCAGGAGTCTGCCTGGTAATAACCTGTAAAGGTAAATAAATCAAGTAACCACAAAAAGCTATGAATAGTAGGACTTACCAGCTGACTAACTGACACAGAATAGACTGACATCAGATGCATTGGCAACAAACCTGGGGGATGGGTGACTGTCAGACCTTGGATTTTTTTGTCAGCAAGGACAGGGCTGCATAAATGACTTGTAAATTGAGAATGTGTTTAGTGTGAGACTAGGGTTTTGATGTCAGGATTAGTACTCCTTTTCAATTAAATGATGAGTAAGTGAAGTTGTATTCATTTATGTTGAGGATGTGGGAGGTAGGCTGTGTCACCTACTGAACCATTAGAGCTCATCAAGGTCTTGTATTGTGGGTGACCTTAGAGAGTGGATGTATTAAGGTCAGACACAGTTCACAGCAGTAAAGAAGGGCAAACATCACATCAAGAGGGTACAGCAGTAAGATGGGATATTGATCACAGCAGTAAGACAGGGCAAGTATCTCATCAGTAGGGTAGGGTAGGGCCAGATCCCAACAGTAAAGCATCACACATTTAAGATGGAGCAGATGTCACCACAGTAAGTTAGGAATGACACCAGTAAGCCAGGGTGAATATCACATTGATAGGGGAGCCAAGAGATCAAAGTGGTAAAATGGAATAAAGATTGCAGCAGTCAAAAAGGGCAAATATTACACCAGCAGGGCAGGGCACAGAGCATGGCATTAATGGATGATGAAGACTGTGGCAGCAGGGCAGAGAAAACATCATATGCACCCTTTGGTATGTGCCTAACCAGGCATATCCAACAATTGGAATGTCCACAGAGGTTCCTCACTAAAAGAATTCGGGACTTAAATAAAATGTCCTATGCAGACTGCCTCAAGGCTCTATCCCTGTATTCTGTCTCTTACAGGCTTTTCAGGGGAGATCTATGCCTGACATACAGGACATTGTCAGACCCCACTCTGATGGACCTCCTACATATCTGCAAAACAAACAGCACCAGAATTACCTAGACTAAAGACTTAAATGTTTCCTGTGATATAAACAGGACCTGCTGGACAGGTATTTATTCCAGAGACTACCCCTTCTCTGGAACATGCTCCTCATCCATGTGAAGCAGAGCTCCTCCCTAACCCAATTCAAGTGCAACCTAGAGAGTTGGATGAGGAACAGGAAATTCATCCCTGGTTTGGCACCTGTGTCTCTAATGGACACAAACAACCTGTAAACGGTTCAGCTCCCAGCCACCTGTTTACACTTATCAAGGGTATCAGAACTTGTCAGAGATTTGAATGCATAGCTAGGCTTAAAAAAGCCCTTGCGGTCATTAGCTTAGTAAACACCCATGAACCTATTATTAGGATAAAGCACAAACCACAGCGGTAAGGTGCAGCAAAGATCATAACAGTAAGGCAGGCAAATATCACATTAGTAGGGTAGCATAGAGATCATGGTATTAAGATGGGACTGAGACCACAACAGTAAGGCAGAGTGAATATCACATCTGTAGGGTAGATCAGAGATCACAGTAGTAAGGTGAGACTGAGATCACAGCAATAATGCAGGGCAAGTATCAGATTAGGAGGGTAGGGCAGAATTGATATTATTATTAAGATGGAACTGGGCAACAATAGTAATGCAGGGTGAATATCCTATAAAGAGTGAAGGGCAGAGATCACTGTAGTAAGGTGTGAATGAGACCACAACAGTAAGGCAGGGCAAATATCAATAAAGTAGGGCAAATATCACAGCAGTAAGATGTAGCAAAGATCATTGTAGTACGGCAGGGCAAATATCTCATCTGTAGTGAAGGTCCAAGATCACTGTAGTAAGGTGGGGTGGAGAACAGAGCAGTAAGGTATGGCAGATATCACATCAGTAGTTTAGGGCCAGATCATGGTAGTAAGGTGGGATAGACACCACAGCATTAAGGTATGGCAGATATCACATCTGTAGTGAAGGGCTAAGATTACTGTAGTAAGGTGGGGTGGAGAATAGAGCAGTAAGGTATGGCAGATATCACATCAGTAGTTTAGGGCCCAGATCACTGTAGTAAGGTGGGATAAAGGCCATAGCATTAAGGTATGGCAGATATCACATCTGTAGTGAAGGGCCAAGATCACTGTAGTAAGGTGGGGTGGAAAATAGAGCAGTAAGGTATGGCAGATATCACATCTGTAGTGAAGGGCCAAGATCACTGTAGTAAGGTGGGGTAGAGAATATAGCAGTAAGGTATGGCAGATATCACATCTGTAGTGAAGGGCCAAGATCATGATAGTAAGGTGGGGTGGAGAACAAAGCAGTAAGGTATGGTAGATATCACATCTGTAGTGAAGGGCCAAGATCATAGTAGTAAGGTGGGGTGGAGAGCACAGTAGTAAGGTATGACAGTTGTTACATCTGTATTGAAGGGTTGAGATCATGACAATGAGGTGGAACGGAGACCACAGCAGTAAGGTTTGGCAGATATCACATCTGTAGTGAAGGGACGAGATCATGATAGTAAGGTGGGACTGAGACCACAGCAGCAAGGTATGACAGTGATCACAACATTATTTCAGCAGGGAGATCAATGCTTCTGTTTTATATGGAAGTATGTTTCCTTTGCACTCACATTGAAGAAGGCCAGGAAAAACTAATAGTAGAGTCATAGCAATGCTGAGTTCCAGAAGAAGTGCCAATAATCATTGTGGAACTGCAGTCAGGAACATAAGGCCAGATTCTAAAAGTCCTGCTCTTACTGTAAGTGACTTAATCTGCTGTAAGACTGTTTTATAAGTGGGCGTTACACTGAAATAAGACACGTAGGCCAGCAATAGTATGTTTTATAAGTAGGCCTTACACTGGAGTAAGTCACTTGAGCCGACAGTAGCCTGTTTTATATGTAGAACTTACACTGGAATAAGTCACTTAAAATGACAGTAAGTCCTTCAGAATCTGGCTAATAGTATGTGGGGAAGAATGTGTGTAGTACTAGATTTGATACTGGGGAACACATCATGCATGCCAGATTGGAATTTCGGCTTATGGCTGTTTACTTCCAATTACTGATGTATAACAGCCTCTCAAGCCTCATGTTGTCAGGTCAGAGTTATCTTATTTAAACTCAGACTTTATTTCTTTTGCAGCATTCATATTATAGGCTCATAGGTTGGTTCTAGGCTATCGGACCTAGGGCCTATACAAGCCTAGCCATAACAATTTCCTGGATATTTCTTCCCACAATATTTACTTCCCTGGACCCCTGTCTAGCAGGGTGACTGACGTGATCCCCGGAATGAATTTCCTATCTCCCATCCAGTCGTCAAGGTTCCTTTTGAAGAAGGCCAAGGAGGCGCTCTGCTTGACATGTATGGGCAGTCTATTTCAGAGTATGGGGAGTCTCTTGTTCATTGTGATGACAAGGTTTAGATCCCTGGAGCGTGTGGCTCTGAGGGATTGGGATTTCTGTAAGTGGAGCATTTCCAACAGCTCAGGGTTTGACATGGCCTTGAATGTTAAGCAGAGATCGCCTCTGAATAGACGATATGCCACAGAGTATAGCTGGAGTTTTTTAGATGGTCAGCATAAGGCATCTGCTTTAGGCCTGTGATTCTTTTAGTGAGGTATTTCTGCGGCCTTTCCAAATGTTGCAGATGTCTTGTGAGGTACATCTCAAACAGGGTGTTGTACTCTATAATGGGTCTAATGAGGGATGAGTACAGTTGGACAATGACTTCCTTTTTTCTAGATGAAAAGCCCTTAGTGATGAGTTGTGCCACATAGAAGGATTTCTTGACTGTTGTGGCGATGTGGTTATCGAAGGTGAGACCACTGTCCACCTGTGTCCCTAAGTCTTTCATCACACTTTCAGTGTTTAGTGTACTGCCACCTATGTGGTAATTCATGGGTACATGTTTTTTCCCAAAGGGGATAACTATACATTTCTTGGCATTAAGCTTGAGCCCATGGCTCTGGCACCAAGCATCTGTTTCTGTAAGGCCCTTTTGTAGAATATCCACATAATTTGGGGATTCAATAATGGCTCCTGGTTCGCAGTCATCTGCGAACTTTGTTAGCCAGAGTCCCTTAGTGTTGGCCTGTACTTCAGGAAGTAGATGCCAAACAAGAGCGGTCCCAGGACTGAACCCTGAGGTACTCTATTTGTCACTTGTCTGGAGCTGGATTTGGAGTCGGCTACTTTTACAGTCTGGGTTCTGTCAGTAAGCCAGTTGGCAACCCATCAAGTGACATAGGGATTTATGCCCAGCTTAGTACGTTTATCTATGATTCCAGAGTGGGGGATGGTGTTGAAGGCCTTGGCGAGGTCCAGATAGGCTGTGTGGACTGCCTTACCTTCATCCACAGCTCTGGAGACTGATCTGAAGAAGTCAATCAGGTTCAGGAGACAAGATCAGCCCTTCACGATCTCAAACTGAGTGGGGTCTAATATTTGAAGGTTGCCCATGTCTTTGTTTATAAATTCCATGATAATGTATTCCATGCCCTTGCAGATCAGGCTTGTCTGACTGATGGGACAGTAGTTTCCGGGATCCAAGGTGGATCCCCCATTGTGGTGTGGAATAATTGTAGCTGTGCGCCACTCAGTGAGCATGAAGCCTGAAGTGAGGCTATGATTAAACATGACACTTAGGTGAGGTACCAGTTCATTTTGTAGTTCATGTAGTACACAGCCTTGAATGTCATCTGGTCCCATAGATGCTGTATTCTTAGCTTTGAATAGTGTGGTTTCTACCTGTGTGGCCATTATTACCAGAATTTGGCAATCTTTTGGTATTGTGATGGGCCCTTTAGGGGGTAAGAGGGGGTAAAGTTGGAATTAATTTGATCTGCCAGGATATTGGCAATATCCTTGGGATCAGTATATTTAATGCCATTCTGCTGTAGCTCAGAGCAGATCTGAGCATTGCCATTTAGATTCTTGACATAACTATAGAATGCCTTGTGGTTGCCTTTGGAGTCTTTGGCAATTTTATTTTCGTAATTAGCTTTGGAGGATTTTATGAGGGAACTCAGCTTCTTACTGAAGCTGGTAAGGGAGTTTTTTGCATCCTGGGATTTTCCTCTTTTCTGCAACAGTTTCTTCTTTCTGTTGCATAGTTTGTTTATGGCAGAGGACCACCAGATTAGCTTCCTTTTTTTGGAGGAGAGTGTCTTTGTTCTATTTGGGATGGCACGATTCATGCATGAGTGGATGTGCTCGTACAGTGCCTTAGTGTAGGATTCAGCAGTTGAACTTTCAGCTCCTGTCTGCATGGGTGTCATAAAGTTTGTCACTTCTGACTTGAGTACCATGGCTTGTTATAGCTCAGTACATATATCACACTTAAAATATGTAAAACTATATGTAAAAAAATTAAATATGCCAGTACACAGGACATAGTTGTGCAACTAAGGTGACTGACAGATATTCACATCCAGTGGCTCATCCTGTATACATACATTTTTTAGTTTGGTCTTAAAGTCACTAATAGAATAACACTCCATTTACCCCCCCCCCCACTGTAAAGGAGGGCAAAGAGCAGATACTGCAAAATCCATTTATTTTGTTAACTTCAACAACATTTCTGGAGCCTACAGCAGTGTTACGGAAGTGAAAGAGTTTGGTAATGATGGTAGTTAAATCACATCTTGCACATAAGCTCACCTTAGGTATGCATGGCTAGGTAGCACAAAAGGGGTATGTAACAAAATGTAACATAATATAAAATACTAGTAAAAAGAAGATCATAAAATGGAATCCAGCACGAGGAATTATGAAATTTCAAGTAATATAATATACTGCAAAACTGTTGGCAAATAAAGAGAAGCATGAAAAATGTGAAAAAAATACTTTAGTTAAAAAATTAGTATGCAGACGACCCTCTCCTCCCCTGTATCTCCCCTCAGTATCAGGGAATTCACCTTACCCTCACACTGTTATATATATTTACTTCATGGTCGTACTATATTTCATAATTTCATATAACTTTTTTTTTCAGTAAAACTGTAACCATTGAATTACTATATTTAGAGACTCATGGGTACTGGTGCATAGCCTTCCTGTGACACTGGGGCTGCAGGGGTTCTGTCTCCTGCATTGCATGTTTTATTTTTCATGTTTTATTTCATAGTAATTTAGCATTAAAATACATTCTATTACTTAAAAGCTGAAGTGTTGTGAAAATTCACTGTTTTGAATTCAGTTTTATTGTATTCTTCTTACCGGTATTCTCCCTTATGTTAGACAGCCACATAAGCAGTACCATCTCAAAGACAATGTTGTAGTGAACTGACAGCCTGTGCAATATCTCACTACTGAAAAAATGTGGAGGGCTCCTGGTACTTCAGTTAGCACATCGGCTACAGCACTGTTGTTGAGATAAATCTCAAAGCTGGATTTCAACTGCGCCACTCAGGCATACCATTCAACCTTCTAGATTTTTGCAGAATGTTCAGAATTTTGCCTCATATTTTTAGACTGTTTTTCATTTTTTTTTTTTTTTTTGGCAGATCACGCAGGATTGAAGTTAATAGTTTCATAGGTTTGTACTATGCTATCAACCACCAGGGTCTTTATAAGCCTTGCCATGCAACCCAGCCCAGTTTTGTCCTCAAGCACATTGGGCATGTATATGGTGAAGGTATGTTAGTAATGAGGTAAAGCTAAAGGTTGTGTGTGTGGAGGGTGATGCTAGTTTGGGATTAGTTATCTTACTTGTCAGCCTCTGTCCCTCAGAGATATGGGGGTCAGACAGGGAGTGAATTTACAGTTTCTCATACGATGATCAAGGTTTCAGTTGAAAAGTGTCAGGGAAGAACTCTGATGGCCTCTGTCCCTCAGAGATATGGGGGTCGGACAGAGAGTGACTTTACAGTTTCTCATACGATGATCAAGGTTTCATTTGAAAAGTGACAGGGAAGAACTCTGATTCGCATGGAGGTGGAGCTTGTTCCATATTGCAGGGATCCTCTGAGACACATATTGGTCTCTCCAATATCTTTTATTTATGTCACAGGCAAAATTCTGGTCCTTGGGTCTAGTGTTCCTGGTTCTGTTTGTTTTGTGGATGTGCGAGAAGTCCAACAGAGCTGGGTCTGAAGATGCCTTATATGCCAGGCAAAGATCACCTCTCAGTAAGTTTAGAGGGTGTTCCAACTGTTGCAGGTGCCTAGTTAGGTACTTGTGTCAAAGCAGGCTTTGCATTCGATGATGGGTGTGCTAAGGGCTTAATAGAGTGGTACTATAACTTTCTTGGACCTGGAAGCCATAGCCTTGCTTATATGTTGGGTGACATAAATGATATTTTACTGTCTTGGCTACATGTTAGTCAAAGGCCAAATTGATATCAACATATGTTCCCAAATCCCTAACTATCAAGTCAACTCTTAGGGTTTTTTTTATCAATGGAGTAATTAGCTTAGGTGGATGACTTCCCAAAGGGCAGTACAATGCATTTCTTTCCATTAAGTTTTAATCTGTGGCTCTGACACCGAAATGTAAGTCATGACATATATTTCAGTTTCAAATTTCATATTCATCAGAAAATGTATGTGAATGCCAAGTCTATTCAAATCTGCCCATATTTTTGGGCATTTGTCTTCCATTATTTTGAGCTTTGTCCATATTTCTTGCGCTCAGAGTTTGAGAGGTATACACTCTGGAGGTGTAGATGGAGAAAGCCCTAACTATAGCCCAGTTGAACCTGGTTCAGTTAGTAGACTGGGAAACTGACAAAGTGGCAAGGAGAGTTGGGAATTGCCATCCTCTGAGGGAGGGTGCTCACTGATGATGCTTCCTAAATGAAGGTGTGGCCCATAGAAGGAAGTTGTCCACAGACATAGTTGATGAGCATGAGGGGACAGGGAAAGTGGGTAGGGCATATAAAAAGAAACTTCCCCCGGACAGAAGCAATGATAGACAAGCCTCCAGACACATTTTTCAATCCACAACTGGCCCAGCAAATACTGGAGAAAGAAGAAGGATGGCTGGTAGACCTGGTGTGGATGTGGGGAACTGAAAGCTGAGCCAGTATCATGAGGTTCAAGTGGACCAAAGAAAAGGCTGGATTTCCACTGGAAGCAATTGGAGAGTTGTATCAGACTAGTAACTTAACCAAAAATACACAAAAGTTGTGTATCAGTATTTACAAATCCCCTTGTGGTGTGACTGTGGTGGACTTGTCAATCAGAGTGTTAAGTCATGCTCTAGGTACTTAGATAAGACGAGATAACAATTTCAGGGTGCTGAGCTTAGGGTGAATCACATGCTGTGTACTGCTTGTGCCAGTATTAGGGTGAATCACATGCTGTGTACTGCTTGTGCCAGTATTAGGGTGAATCACATGCTGTGTACTGCTTGTGCCAGTATTAGGGTGAATCACATGCTGTGTACTGCTTGTGCCAGTATTAGGGTGAATCACATGCTGCGTACTGCTTGCACCAGTATTACGGTGAATCACATGCTGTGTACTGTTTGTGCCAGTATTAGAGTGAATCACATGCTGTGTACTACTTGTGCCAGTATTAGGGTGACTCACATGCTGTGTACTGCTTGTGCTAGTATTAGGGTGAATCACATGCTGTGTACTGCTTGTGCCAGTATTAGGGTGAATCACATGCTGTGTACTGCTTGTGCCAGTATTAGGGTGAATCACATGCTGTGTACTGTTTGTGCCAGTATTAGGGTGAATCACATGCTGTGTACTGCTTGTGCCAGTATTAGGGTGAATCACATGCTGTGTACTGCTTGTGCCAGTATTAGGGTGAATCACATGCTGTGTACTGTTTGTGCCAGTATTAGGGTGAATCACATGCTGTGTACTGCTTGTGCCAGTATTAGGGTGAATCACATGCTGTGTACTGCTTGTGCCAGTATTAGGGTGAATCACATGCTGTGTACTGCTTGTGCTAGTATTAGGGTGAATCACATGCTGTGTACTGCTTGTGCCAGTATTAGGGTGAATCACATGCTATGTACTGCTTGTGCCAGTATTAGGGTGAATCATATGCTGTGTACTGCTTGTCAGTATTAGGGTGAATTACATGCTGTGTACTGCTTGTGTCATTAGGAAGAAGGGTGGTGCTGTAGCCCAAGAAATGCAGCAGCAAAGAAACCAGAGTAGCTCAGGACCTTGTCACCCTGTGGGAAAGTGTGCTCTTGCACTTGTCATGTATGACTATATCCAGGGACTCGGCACTCCTGGAAGACACAAAGATGGGAAAAAGGTATACAGTTCAAAAATATTTCATGACATTGTTTGAAATCTAGGACAGAAAAATAATTTAGAATGTAGTGTTGTTATTTCTAAGGCAAATGTTGTCTTCAATGTTCCATGATTTTTTGAAACAGCATGCAGCTTTAGACTCCTATTACATTTACTGTTCTACCAATATATGTAATGCCTCAGTCCCAGGTCATGGCTACAAAGGGTCTGTGGATCAGTCTACTTACTGGATTAGCAAGAAAGGAAGAAAGGAAACATAGTTGTGTGATTTGCCTGTAATGTTGTCTTTCCAAACCAGCACCACATGTAGGAAGGGGAAAGGCAATTGTACTTTTCCAATGAATGCACACACATACATTTCTATATTTTTTTTCAAGGGAGCAAATACTTAAATCTCAGCAGGAGCACCACCATGCAGGCACTATTAATGTGCACAGAGAGGAAGAGGAATGGGGGTTGTTAAGGTGTGAGTCACACAGTGTGTGTGTGTGTGTGTGTGTGTGTGTGTGTGTGTGTGTGTGTGCGTGTACATGTATGTACACGAGTGTGTGTTTGTGTATGTTTGTGTATACTCGTGTGTCTATGTGCATGCTAGTATGTGCGTGTGTACATGTGTGTACACGTGTGTGTACACATATGTACACGTGTGTGTGTATGTGTATACTCACGTGTGTGTGTGTGTGCATGCTAGTATGTGCATGTGTGCGCGTGCGTGTACATGTGTGTACACGTGTGTGTGTACATGTATGTGTGTACATGTATGTACACGTGTGTGTATATGTTTGCGTATACTCACTTATGTGTGTGTGTGCGTGCTAGTATGTGTGTGTGTGTGCGTACACGTGTGTGTGGGTGTGTGTGTACATGCAAGGACATGTCTGTGCCTTTATGTATTTATATATGTCTTTCTGTATGTGTCAGGTAAGCTTGATCTTCTACATGTATGCATATTTATGGGTGTCTTAGATTCATATGAAGAAACTGGGTGGCAAGGAAGTTGTTCTGCACCACAAAGATCAGTTTTTCAAAACTAGAGAAAAGAGAAAAGTGAAAAGAAAAAGAATATATGCTATACTGCCTTATTTTACGTTTCCAGCTAAACATATTGTCCTGCCTCACACAGTAGCACGAGCACAATCCAAAATAATATTTATAACTAATATTTGTGTACAAGTACTTCTTAATAAAAATTTGTCTTCTTTTTATCTTATTAATGGACTACAATAAAAAGGCAGTACAAGAGTCTCTAGGGTAGATTTTACTTTTTATATTATGAAGAGCCCTTAACTAAATGCAGCAATATCAAAATAAGGCTCAGTCAAAAGTTTTGAAAAAAGGGTTAGACAGAAAAGTACAAGCAATCCATTCCCAGCTTTTGAAGAAAAGTCTGATATAATAATGCAAAAACAAACAAAAGCTTCCACAAATCTCCTTGAAATATTAGCTTTTTTTATTTCAAAGTAGAGTTAGGTGTTTATTTATTTATTTATTTATTTATGCTTTGTTGACCAGATTAGTCTCACTAGTGTAGCAACCTCTATTCAGAGGAAGCCTAAGGTGATATTCATGCTGACCGTCAAGTCCGGCAGATAGGACCTCAGTGTAACATTTAATTTGCAGTACAGCACACTCAGGGATGCAGCACCATCCTTCTTATGGTGCCCTACAGTGTCAGTACTGAAAAATTAATCCAAACATCTTGGGGGGATAGAACCCACAGTCTCCTGATCTCGTATCTCTCAACTGTACAGATTTTTGCAGAATGTCCAGCTTTATGCCTCATATTTTTGTTCTGTTCCTCATAAAATATTTGTTTTTTAGCCAATCACTGATGACTGAAGTCACTAAATAATTACATACATTTGAGTTTCAGACTTCATATGCTTCAGAAAAATGGATGCTAAAACAAATCCTGTTATTCTAGCAATTTTTAAAGTTTATAAGAGCAATATATAAAATATGTGCCTATTTTTGGGCATCTGTCATCCATTATTTTAGGCTTTGTCCACATTTCTTGCACTAAGAAGTTGAGTGGCATGCTTTTGACACTGGAGGCAAGCATGCCACCTCTTGTATATTTATTGACATTTGATTACCTGGAAAGGCCAACTGGATAAGAGCACATTTTCAGCAAATGCCGGGGTAGAAAAGCTCCAAAGTACATTTTAAGAATAATAATTTTACAATATTTAGAAATAATACAAAAAAAAAACAAATGCAGTTTAAGTAATTATACCAAATTAGACATAATATGGAAACATTGGTAGATGCAAGTTATAAGTTAACCCACAGATAGTTACTTCAGCCATTACCATTAAGATACCAAAGGGTGTCACACTCCAGTCAGCGCCAGCCAGTTTAAGCTGACATATGAAGACGTGTTCTCCTCCCACTACCACTAACAGATACCAGAGGATGTCACACTGCAGTCAGCGCCAGACAGTTTAAGTTGACATACGAAGACGTGTTCTCCTCCAAATACCACTAGCAAATATCAAAGGATGTCACCCTGCTGTCAGTGCCAGCCAGTTTAAGCTGACACATGAAGACGTGTTCTCCTCCCACCACCAGTAACAGATAGCAAAGGATGTCATACTGCAGTCAGCACCAGCCAGTTTAAGTTGACACATGAAAACGTGTTCTCCTCCCACTACCACTAACAGATACCAAAGGATGTCACACTGCAGTCAGCACCAGCCATTTTAAGCTGACACATGAAGACGTGTTCTCCTCCCACCACAACTAACAGATACCAAAGGATGTCACCCTGCAGCCAGTGCCAGCCAGTTTAAGGTGACACATGAAGATGTGCTCTCCTCCCACCACCACTAACAGATACCAAAGGATGTCACACTGCAGTCAGCATCAGCCATTTTAAGCTGACGCATGAAGATGTGTTCTCCTCCCACCACCACTAACAGATACCAAAGGATGTCACACTGCAGTCAGCACCAGCCATTTTAAGCTGACACATGAAGATGTGTTCTCCCACCACCACTAACAGATACCAAAGGATGTCACACTGCAGTCAGCACCAGCCATTTTAAGCTGACACATGAAGATGTGTTCTCCTCCCACCACCACTAACAGATACCAAAGGATGTCACCCTGCAGCCAGCACCAGCCAGTTTAAGCTGACACATGAGGATGTGCTCTCCTCCCACCACCACTAACAGATACCAAAGGATGTCACCCTGCAGCCAGTGCCAAGCCAGTTTAAGCTGACACATGAAGATGTGCTCTACTCCCACCACCACTAACAGATACCAAAAGATGTCACACTGCAGTCAGCACTAGCCATTTTAAGCTGACACATGAAGACGTGTTCTCCTCCCACTACCAGTAACAGGTAGCAAAGGGTGTCATACTGCAGTCAGCGCCAATCATTTTAAGCTGACACATGAAGATGTGTTCTCCTCATTTGCATTGCCCAGAGTGCCACCAGCTGTATCTGGCCCTATTGTATATGTGAGCAGCCCTTGCCTTTATCTATATCTGCTGCAGTTTGTTTCTCCTTTAACTTCAGTGGTTAGATGAATGTTCTGTTTGCTGACAAATTTCTTGAGAAACAAAATACAAATGTTGTGTACCCTTACCACAAAGGTAACAGTACATTAATATTTTATGCACTATTGAGTTAACATAGATGTGGTAATAGCACTTTAGAGAACAGGCATGGTGTGCATTAAACCCTGATTAGAGAGTGGACATTCTCCAGCAGGGTGTCAATGTACATATAACGCCTGCTGAAAAATGAGTCTGCCATGTCACAGCAACATATTAAGCTGCTGTGGAGTTCAGACTGTAAGAAAGCTAATGGCCACCACTATTTTACGGTCACTAAGCAGTGTTTTGGCTTTTTAGTGAGCATATAATTAAAATAATTAGATAATGTAAAAAAAATGAAAAGTATACATGTGTCTTTGTGTGTGTGTTTATGTTTCTCTCTGGGTGTGTGAGTATATGTATGGTTGCATGCATGATAGCGGAAATTAGCACAATTGAGAGTGAGACTGAGATCGAGATTGTGGCCAGTTGCGTACCTCTCATACTCTAAGCTTGATAAATCTGAACAAAGTCTGAAATAATGGTACAACAAAGGCACAAAAATAGGGACAGAATTTCAATATTGATCTTAAATATACACTATTGAGTTAACATAGATGTGACACAGAACTATATCAAATATGCACCATAATACTAACAAATGTGATCAGAAAGGCTAGTTAGAAATGCTGCTGATCATATACATGTAATGCTACTGCAAGGAATTGCTAGATACTGTTAGCATTATAAATGCAGAATCATATTCTTGAGCACCTCCAGAATTTAATATGTTCTTACTGATTTACTAAATAATTGTTTTTATTGTGAATTACAAAGTGAAATATGAAAAAAGGCACACCTACAAGTAGTATTACTTTGTGGGGAGTAGATCTCACTTTCCTGGAAAACATAGGGAGGTGTCTCCTTCCAGGAGACAAGATGACTAGCATTTGTTTAGCAATTATTTATTACTGCTGTTTACACTGAAGGCAAAGACAAATGCCGTACTGTGTTTGTATTAATTAGTATTCCACCATGCAAGCCAACTCACTGAGGCAGTATCCTCTATGCAGTCTATTCTACTTCAGTCTGCTTTTACAAACACAGGTTAGCAGCTTTGATCAATTGAATGTAGGCTTCCATTTTGTTTCAGTTTTGGTTTATTATTCTCCATATTTTGTCAGCTAGAGTTTTTATAATTTAGGTTTCTACCACCAATCCCATTTCAAGGGCATTTTGAGAACATACACTTAAATATCAATAATCTGTTCAACAATGTTCAGCATTCATTAATATTTGTCTTTTGTCTGTTTGATAAAGACCATTTATAACCACTTCCAAACAATTATGTTGTTTTTTTCATATTCTAATTGTCTGTATCCCACTGATACCATGCAGAGGTAGGTAATTTCTTTGCTCATATAGATGTAACCCCTCTCTATATATAGAAGATTATCAGAGAGAGATATTTCACACTCAGCTGCTTGGGGTTGAAATAGATAACAATCTAAACTTTAATGTCCATATCTCACAAACCATCACAAAGGTACATAAGAAACTAGGAACCCTATACAAACAGAAACAGTTCCTATCAGACCAAGCAAGAATCTCCTTAGCCCAAACCCACCTCTTGTCTCCCCTAATGTATGCATCACCAATCCTAATTCATATCAGGAAAACAGACCTAAACAAACTAGAGTCATATTACAATAAAATTGCAAAATTCACTAACAACTCCACTTTTAGAAGTCATCACTGTCTTGCCCTAAAGCAACTACAGTGGTTAGAACTCCCTCAGCTAATTAGCTATCACAAATTACTCCTCACCTTCAACCTAATAAGGAACCCTCTGAAAACCCCAGCCCTAAACCAACTTCTAAACCAATATTCTGCAAATCGCCCTCTACGCTCATCCAACAAAACCCTGCTCTGCAATAACCAAAGCCAATAACACTGCAGGGAAAAGTCTGTTCTCCCACACCATTGCTAGGGATTGCAATAACCTCCCCCAAAGTATCTCCTCTGCACCATCCACCTCACTTTTCAAGACATCACTAAAGTCTCACCTCTTGCAATCATGGCTCTGCCCCTGTATTGCATAAAATCTTTTCTGCTCTCCTCCTAACTTACCACACCTCATCTCCTCACTGCTTACCTCAGCTATTCTGTACTACTCAAATACTCCCCATCAGGAACTACTATCCTACAAACTATTTCTCACAGTATAACATATCTCCCAAATAGCATTATTTTCCAGATTCCATTTCTTCACTTTTATGCTTTGTACTACCAATAGGGAATTCAAAGTTTTGCTATCTATATATCAAGCTTGCTCAAATCAAACTAAGGTACACAAAATCTCCTTGATTGTATATATGCCACTGTATAGAAATTTTCTGTCATTCATGGATTATGTGTTGTAATATAAAGACATGGATCTCTGATTGTATATATGCCTCTGTACAGACATTTTTTTGTCATTTGTTGTATTTGTACTGTTATGTTATGGAGCTTTTCTCCCTGGGCCTCCGCTGTAAATGGACCCTGTTCCAGTCAAACTTTCCCGGTAAACAAATGTAAAATAAAAATAAAATAAAATAAAAGATAAAAATGTAAGAGTTTAAAGTCTTTTGCAGCTTTCATAACTATAGCACACTTATGTTTTCCACACAAACAGTGAACAGAAACCAAATGTCGCTTTGAGAATTTAACAGCTTTTAAAGCTGTTAGACACTTTATGCTGAAATAGACCAAAACACAAACCAAGAAAATACAAAAGGATCCAAATGCAGCAAGGTGTTCAAAATAATCCTCTGGTCACAGACAACTTTTGTGTTGTCCTGTGACCAGAGGATTATTTTGAACACCTTGCTGCATTTAGACACTTTATGCTGCCAGAGGTGTGTGTGTGTGTGTGTGTGTGTGTGTGTGTGTGTGTGTGTGTGTGTGTGTGTGTGTGTGTGTGTTTGTGTGCCCACACATGTGTGTGTGCGCATGTGGTTGAGCACACATTAGATAGTATGAAGTGTTTTACAGTTTTTAAAGTTGTGAAAATGCTTCCATTGCAGTTCATTGGTGGCTTATGCATGTGTTGCAGATGAGACCTTACCAGAATAGCTGTCCGGGGAACATAGCAAACTTTGTAGTGCATGGAGTGCCAAGATTACTGATATCAGGAAAAAAGATGAACATGTTAAATACTTCCCTAGTGAGAGAACTTGCTGTAACAGAACTTAGAGGTGCTTATCAAAAGTCTAACCATCCAGAAGTACTGTAATTATCATTTCTTGCACTATGGACATTGCTGGCTAGCAAAGAACAACAACAGAAATTAAGGCAGCTTTGCTGGATACATTGTTATATAAGAACCGCAGTCTGGGTCTGAACTGTCTACAAACACAAACAGCTAAAGTTAACTTTGTGTATGTGTCTACCTGTTTGAGCTAATATTCATTATCCCCTGGACAGCACTCTGCTTTGGCTTGTAAGCAGCCCCCCCCCCCACACACACACACTATTATTCCATTTCTCTTGTATTCCCTTCTGTTAGCAAAATAACATCCATAACTGATCAAATAATGTGTGTGTTTGTTAATTTGAGAGCACAGTAGCCTACAGATATAAGTTTATGCTGTTTTCCCATCTGATAAATGGTTAAGAAATGACTTACAGCTTCACAGCAGTTTTTGGTCAATTCTGATTCTTTTTCTTAAACACAAACTTGGCTTTGCTTGGATCTTGGCTCATTAACAGCAGTACAAAAGAACTGCCAGCTCACACTCTTGTTTCCCCCTCCCCTTCCCTATTTATTCTTCTTCTTCTTTCGGCTTTTTCCCGGTTAGGGGTCGCCACAGCGGATCACCATGTCTGCACATTAATTGGCAGTGAAGTTTTACAGTGTCGAGTTGCCAGCCCGGCGCCCAACCTTCCACAGAAGGCACACACACATGCACACCTAGGGCCAATTTAGAGTGTCCAATCCACCTGCAGCATGTCTTTGGGATGTGGGAGGAAACCGGACCGGAGAGAAACCAACCCCCACAGGGAGGACATGCAGACTTTGAACTGGAGAACCTCTTGCTGTGAGGCGGCAATGCTAACCACTGCACCACCGTGGCCGCCCTCCCCTTCCCTTCCCTATTTATTACCTTAAGCTAATCCCAAAGTTAATAAATATTACCTGTGACAGGCACCATTTTAGATTTTATATAGCTGGACTAGGTCTAAAGCACTAATAGCTCCCTTCCAATCAATATCTTAGAAAACCTTTATTACCTTATTTGGCTTACTAAGTCCCTTACTACCCATTAAAGAGTACCTCAGAGGAAAACTGCTCAAGAAACCTTAATGCTTTATGTGGGCTCTTGAACGATGTGTCTAACCAGTGCATACAGTTGAAATTTACTCTCATAGCCATAAAACTATAAAACACAATAAACGCGACTCTGTAGACCAAATTGTTATAAAAAGTAGAAGAACCTAATACAAAGTTACAAAAAACCCATACTTTTAGCTCCATTTCACTCAGGCAGTATATACAGACCCTTACTACCTTGTGGTCTAGTTCAAGTAAATAAATAAATAGCTGTTAGAACTTCACTTTGCTAAAATTAAAAACAAAAGCTGTGTAGGAAAAAGGACTCTTAACGACTTTTAAAGCTCTTCATTTTTCAGATGAAGACTTTGTTTCTGTTTGCTGCCTCATTGGTAACATGACAATGTTACACTGGCTTTCAAAAGCTTTGAAAACTGGTAAAACATTTCTCGCTCCTGCACTTTTGTTTCTTTAACTGGTCGTACATGGAGCAGATAAAGTGGCATGTACTATAAATAATTATGTTCGTGTTTGTGATCATAACCGTTTGTGTTCTCATTCATCTTTTGATCTTGTCTCTTGAGATGAATTTCTTGGCATCCATGTCCCAAACACATAATACATTGGTTATGATTGGTCATAATTCTGTATGTTATGCACCTTTCTGATGTCAAAGGGATGTATAGCAAGCTAATATTTTTTCCAATTTTGCACAGGAATCAGGTCAGTTCATCTATTATAAGAAAGTTAAACTGCATGCCACTTTGTATTGGGTAAAAGCAGTTAGCTATTCTAAAGCACAGCATGCTAGGAGAACCAAATGTGCAAAGTTAAATAATATGCATACTTACTCTCTATTATCTGCCGCCTTATAATATGTTGTCTCCCCTTACAGATCTGGTGAACCTTATGGCATCTTCCCGGAATTACAAAAAGCTGTTGTATGCTTGGGAAGGTTGGCACAACAGTGCAGGAATTCCACTCAGGCAACTATACAAAGAGTTTGTTAACTTGACTAATGCTGCGTCACAAATGGATGGTAAGAATCCCTTACCTTTGTGCTATTTGTCACTATGATTAGTATGAATACAAGAAAGACAGCTTGATAATATATTTGCTTCAACTTATATGTTTGACAGTGTCCATAGGTAACCACTTATAAATGTGCTGAATAGTATGTCCTACAGAAATTAACAGATAAATGTGCTGCTAATTAATATTATTTTGGTGTATACCTAGAATTTAAGGTAAATAATCAGTGTATAATATCTACATTTCCTTGTTTTGCATTGAAATCAATTAGTCAAACCACTTTGCTGTATTAGGCTTACAGTCTATTGCTCAATATAAAATCACTCACATCTTGGCTTTTTGAAAGCAGAGCCATTTGCTCATGTACTGTTAGTCACTCCATGTATGAACAATTTGTTAGAGTTAGAAGACACTGTTTTTTTAAAGTTGTCCAATGTTACAGCCCCACAGAGTATTTTTTCTGTTATGTGTGATCTTTTTTTACTTTAAAATGCAGTAACTTCAGACTATGGATAATAAAGTAAATGGGGGGTGGGATCCAGTGGGGCTTGCTTCCTGCTAAAATGCTTTTTTATGTTGTTTTATATTGTTCTATATCTCCTTGAGAACTGTACAACTACAAGTGCATGTGTCCTGAGGATTTGTGTACTTGGTATATAGTTTCAAGTATTTTTTTTTGTTCTGGGGCCTGTATTTTGAGGGATGTAGTCTCAGGTAATCATAATGTCATACCAATGTGGCAAGTACTGGTACACTATAATAAACTATGTCATATGACATACTAAAAAAATCAGAAGCTAAGCAGATGAACATCAGTGCCACAGAAGAGAACACTGATATTCCATATAGTAAAATCATTTGTATGTGTTTTTATAGTACCCTGCACACCATAAAAAATGAATTTCCCTAGTCAGAGTTAAGAAAGATATTTCCACATGGCCTTCAATATGCTAAGATGCAGTGGATCCACTGAATATTGGTGGGAATTCACTAAGTCCTGTAAGACTCTAGTACTCCATAATGTCCAGGTCATTCAAGTTTAGTTAAGTCCCTAATTATTAATCATGGTCAAAAAGTAACAAAAGAAAATAACAACACAATGATACAAAGGAATATGTAGAAATAAAAGAATAAATAAAAATGTACAGGTAAATGAACATAAAAATTAGCTCAGTAGAATAAAATACAAGATTAACAAAGCAGTTAGAAAAGTTCAGGCCAATATTTCTTCATAACTGCCTTTAGCATGAGAGGTACAAAACTGTCTTTATCATGACTGGGACTGTACTAACTTTACAATGATAGGGACAGAACTGCCTTTACCATGACAGGGACAGAACTGCTTTATCATGACTGGGACAGAACTGCTTTATTATGACTGGGACAGAACTGTGCTTCCCATGACAGAGAGAGAACTGCTTAATCATGACTGGGACAGAACTGTGTTTACCACTACAGGGACAAAACTGCTTTATCATGACTGAGACAGAACTGCCTTTACCATGGCAGGGACAGAACTGCTTAATCATGACTGGGACAGAACTGCCTTTACCATGACAGGAACAGAACTGCTTTATCATGACTGGGACAGAACTGTGCTTACCATGACAGGACAGAACTGCTTAATCATGACTGGGAAAGAACTGTGTTTACCATCACAGGGACAGAACTGATTTATCATGACTGGGACAGAACTGCTTTATTATGACTGGGACAGAACTGTGCTTACCATGACAGGGGCAGAACTGCTTAATCATGACTGGGACAGAGCTGCCTTTACCACAACAGGGACATAACTGCTTTATCATGACTGGGACAGAACTGCCTTTACCATGACAGGGACAGAACTGCTTAATCTTGACTGGGACAGAACTGTTTACCATGACAGGAATGGAACCACTTAATCATGACTGGGACAGAACTGCCTTTACCATGACAGGGACAGAACTGCTTTATCATGACTGGGACAGAACTGTTTTATCATGACCTGGACAGAACTGTCTTTACCATGACGAAGAGATAACTGCTTAATTGTAACTGTGACAAAACTATATTTACCATCACAGGGACAGAAATGATTTATCATGACTGGGACAGAACTGCTTTATCATGACTGGGACAGAACTGTGCTTACCATGACAGGGACAGAACTGCTTAATCATAACTGGGACAGAACTGTGTTTACCATCACAGGGACAGAACTGCTTTATCATGACAAGGATAGAACTGCTTTATCATGACTGGGACAGAACTGTGCTTACCATGACAGAGAGTGAACTGCTTAATCATGACTGGGACAGAACTGTGTTTACCATGAAAAAGACAGAACTGCTTTATCATGACTGGGACAGAACTGTGTTTACCATGAAAAAGACAGAACTGCTTTATCATGACTGGGACAGAACAGTGTTTACCATGACAAAGAAAGAACAGCTTTATCATGACTGGGACAGAACTGTGTTTACCATGACAGTGACATAACTACTTAATCATGACTGGGACAGAACTGTGTTTACCATGACAGGGACAGAACTGCTTTATCATGACTGGAACAGAACTGTGTTTACCATGACAAGGACATAGCTGCTTTATCATGACTGGGACAGAACTGCCTTTACCATGACAGGGACAGAACTGCTTAATCATGACTGGGACAGAACTGTGTTTACCATGACAAGGACATAGCTGCTTTATCATGACTGGGACAGAACTGCCTTTACCATGACAGGGACAGAACTGCTTAATCATGACTGGGACAGAGCTGCTTTATCATGACTGGGACAGAACTATGTTTACTATGACAGAGACAGAACTGCTTAATCATGACTGGGACAGAACTGTGTTTACCATGACAGGGACAGAACTGCTTAATATTGACTGGGACAGAACTGTGTTTACCATGTCAGGGACATAACTGCTCTATCGTGACTGGGACAGAACTGTGCTTACCATGACAGGGACGGAACTGCTTAATCATGACTGGGACAGAACTGCCTTTACCATGACAGGTACATAACTGCATTATCATGACTGGGACAGAACTGCTTTATCATGACTGGGACAGAACTGTGTTTACCATGACAGGAACAGAACTGCTTAATCATGACAGGGACAGAACTGCCTTTACTATGACAGGGACAGAACTGCTTTATCATGACTGGGGCAGAACTGCTTTATCATGACTGGGGCAGAACTGCTTTATCATGACTGGGACAGAACTGTGCTTACCATCACAGGGACAGAACTGCTTAATCATGACTGGGACAGAACTGCCTTTACCATGACAGGGACATATCTGCTTTATCATGACTGGGACAGAACTGTGCTTACCATCACAGGGACAGAACCGCTTTATCATGACTGGGACAGAACTGTCCTTACCATGACTGGGACAGAACTGCTTTATCATGATTGTGACAGAACTGTCCTTACCATGACAGGGACAGAACTGCCTTTACCATGACAGGGACATAACTGCTTAATCATGACTGGGACAGAACTGTGTTTACTATGACAGGGACAGAACCGCTTAATCATGACTGGGACAGAACTGTGTTTACCATGACAGGGGCATAACTGCTTAATCATGACTGGGACAGAACTGTGTTTACCATGACAAGGACAGAACTGCTTAATCATGACTGGGACAGAACTGTGTTTACCATGACAGGGACAAAACTGCTTAATATTGACTGGGACAGAACTGTGTTTACCATGTCAGGGACAGAACTGCTTAAGCATGACTGGGACAGAACTGTGTTTACCATGACAGGGACAGAACTGCTTTAACATGACTGGGACAGATCTGTGCTTACCATGACAGGGAAAGATGCACCCACTTTGCTTTTCCTCTAACAGACACATTACTAGCTTGATCAACTGTTACTCCCAATTTGGTTATGATTGTAGCTTATAATAAGCAAGATACATGACAGTGTCAGACACAGTCACAAGTGAGGCAGTGGATACTAAGATTTACACAGGTAACACATCATTATCTGCTGTCTAGATACAACTTTTTGCATTACTAAGGAGATGATGTAATAATACACCTAATCACAAACATCACAAACATACACATAATATTTGTATTGTTCCTTCTTTTTGTGGTGCAGCTAAACACTTCACATATACAACTGGCACAACATAGAACTTCTCTTGTCTGCTGCCCATGATCACCACACTATCAACTATGTAAGTTGCTACCACCATCCTGTCACACTAAAACATATTATAATCACATCTAAGAGTTACAAGTGGCCTCAATTTTAATAGTAAGAAATTAAACTTACACTTTTCTGGTTTCACATCCTTTGCTAGGCTACATGTATAGCTAGAGAAAAGATGTGTCCATGCTTCTGGCTATCCAACATTATGTGTAACTTGCATGTGTTGCATACCAAGGGATCTGACTGGATGTTCCCAGATGTTTATTTATACCATAATGTCAGAATGAAAATATTTCAGTAGCTGTCAACCAAGTAGGCAGACTCTCTTCAGGATACAGTCTTAAATCAGTTTAGAAACAGCATCCTTTAACATACCACAAAAAACTGTGCAGTCAGTGGTAATGTTTAAACAGTATGAGCAAGTAATCAGAAATATGCTACACTCACCAGGACAACAAACAAAGAAGACTATACTCATATCCTATTTCATAAAAATATCTGATTAGGAACTTCACTTTTTCTTCATAATTATAAATAGGAAAATTCTGTTGCTCTAGTTTACTGATGACACTGCAAAACTTCTAATGAAAGTAAAATTCCTTCTCAAAACAGCACATAATGGAAACTAATAAAACAGAGATTATAATCAGTTAAGCAAAACTGAGCAGTTATCTATTAAACAAACACAACTGAAAACTTTAAAGAGCCCAAAGCTTAATCATTTAACAGAAGTATATGCAGCCTCACTTAACTGATTGTCATCAGAATCTCATCAGTATGATTTGTTTATCAATATATTTAATCTCTGTTTCAGGAATTGTGTACCCCCCCATTTTTTTTTTGCCAAAATGCTAGAGCTTTACTATTTAATAAAATACTTCACTAGCATTCCTGGTCATTTTATTGTTTTACTAGCAACATTAATCTGACTGAAATACATGCTGGCTTACTTCTGGTTAGTCTGTAAACACTTCTCAATTAGTGTTATTTCAATCTACAAATTATAAAAGATAAAAATAAAATCATTTACAGACAATGAGAGAATTCAAGATGATCGCCAACCAGAGTCCTCCTTTTTACAGGAGTAATTATTTCTTTAAATGCATTTATGGCTGTTCTAAGCCTTACATGCCATTTGTAAATAATTCCGTAGGTCTCTCTGAAAGCCAAGACATTATTCACTGCCCAAGTAATCAGTTTAAAATTCATTATTCCTGAGTTCATATTTAAAACTAAATATTGAAACAGGAATATGACTTTGAGGGCCTTACATATGCTCATAACATCACCTTTTATAGCTGAAGGAAACGAGACAATTTTAGTCTTATTTGATTATAACTTAGTTGAGGTTGACTTCTCATTGACTGTACCTTAGCTAATCATTAATACTCCCTGACTGTACCTTAGCTAAACATTAATACTCATTGACTGTACCTTAGCTAAGCTTGACTCCTCACTGAATGTACAGTAGCTAATCATTAATGCTCATTGGCTGTACCTTAGCTAATCATTAATACTCATTGACTGTACCTTAGCTAAGCTTGACTACTCACTGAATGTACAGTAGCTAATCATTAATACTCATTGACTGTACCTTAGCTAAACATTAATATTCATTGACTGTACCTTCGGTAAGCTTGACTACTCACTGACTGTACATTAGCTAATCATTAATACTCATTGACTGTACCTTAGCTAAACATTAATACTCACTGACTGTACCTTAGCTAAGCTTGACTACTCATTGGTCTAATAAGAAGAAACACCACGGAGAGCAGACACAGCCAAATAATCCTTTGAAAACTTTATTGTTGATGCCAAATAAATAAACCGTAATAAATCAAGCGCTTTCGCCTGATAAATATCAGGCTTTATCAAGATACTTATACGAAGGATATGACGTGCCTTAAATAGCACACTAGTTGCCCACCCCTAATTGATTAATTAACAAAAAAATCTAAAAACATTGCATTAAATTAATACGAATTAGTCATCCAAAGACTAAACAAATGTACAATTCATTTTGTTACATTATCTATAATGCAATTTTTGTTTGTGCATAACACTCTGTGCTAACTACTTAATTTTGCATGTACCGTCTAAAAATCTAAAACATCAAGAAATGAATTGCTATAATTACATACAAAAGTGTAAAAAACTGCATTCACCTTGCACATAAATAAATGCTTACATGTGTGAAAACCATGTTTTACTGAAACACAAACTGTTTAAAATAACTACTATTAAACATTCTTTCAATCAACTCTGCACTTATAATAAGTGTAGCTACAAACGTAAAAATGAATAAATATAAATATAAATATAAAATATAAAATACATTTGCTCAATGAATATACATAAAAATTACACCTATGAATAAATGAATAAATAAATATGAATATAAATATATATGTATAAATATAAATCTGTATATATGAAAATATATGAACCGATGAAACTAACTATGCAATACATAACCCTAATAAAGTATCCTACAACAAAAATGTAAAATTAATTTCTGTCGCCAATTACCTATTAAACTATAAAATATTAAAACTCTAGAGTATTTGTGCAAAAATGCAGGATGTAATAAATATAATAAAATAAATTTGTCTATTATTAATCATTAATTCATAATTAATTGTGTACAATTAAATAAGAATTTAATAAAGTGTGTGTGTGACTGTGCGTTGCATCTTCATAGAATCATTAGTACACACCAGTAATATTTATTTATTTGGCATCGACAATAAAGTTTTTAAAGGATTATTTGGCTGTGTCTGCTCTCCGTGGTATTTCTTCTTATTTGACTACTCATTGACTGTACCTTAGCTAATCATTAATACTCACTGACTGTACCTTAGCTAAGCTTGACTACTCATTGACTGTACCTTAGCTAATCATTAATACTCATTGACTGTACCTTAGCTAAACATTAATACTCATTGACTGTACCTTAGCTAAGCTTGACTACTCATTGACTGTACCTTAGCTAATCATTAATACTCACTGACTGTACCTTAGCTAAGCTTGACTACTCATTACTATACCTTAGCTAATCATTAATACTCACTGACTGTACCTTAGCTAAGCTTGACTACTCATTGACTGTACCTTAGCTAATCATTAATACTCATTGACTGTACCTTAGCTAAACATTAATACTCATTGACTGTACCTTAGCTAAGCTTGACTACTCATTGACTGTACCTTAGCTAATCATTAATACTCACTGACTGTACCTTAGCTAAGCTTGACTACTCATTACTATACCTTAGCTAATCATTAATACTCATTGACTGTACCTTAGGTAAACATTAATACTCATTGACTGTACCTTAGCTAAGCTTGACTACTCATTGACTGTACCTTAGCTAATCATTAATACTCAATGACTGTACCTTAGCTAAGCTTGACTACTCATTGACTGTACCTTAGCTAATCATTAATACTCATTGACTGTACCTTAGCTAAGCTTGACTACTCATTGTCTGTACCTTAGCTAATCATTAATACTCATTGACTGTATCTTAGCTAAACATTAATACTCATTGACTGTACCTTAGCTAAGCTTGACTACTCATTGACTGTACCTTAGCTAAGCTTTTTACTCTTTATGTGTAACTTAACTCTTACATATTTGTGAATTTGTCTGCTGTTATTCTTTGTACATGCTCTATCTTTAGTAGTTTTGTGATGGTATCTTGCAGTTGGAGAAAAGGATAATGCTATGAGATGTAGTTATAGTGGTTCAGAGTATAATTCCTTCAGCTTTCATTTGCTAAACCTTCATCAAGTCATTTAATCAGACATTGTTACTAGGTTACCCCCGAAAAGGGGCAGTATATCCACTGGCCTCCATGGCTAACAAATGGGTATTATTATTCTTATAACAAGTCATTATTATTATTATTATTACAACAAGTTATTATTATTATTATAATTGTGTTCAGGTCAAGTTCTTAGTTAGCTTCTCTATAGACATATAACTACCTTAGAGCTTCTTGATTTCAAATATCTTAACATATAGCCTATTGTTTTCATTTTTTTGTAAACAGTGTGTCAATATATGTGTAAGATAAAACATACAGTCCAAGCTGCACTCTTAGATCACTAAAAATATCTACTGTTATCAGATTTGCAGCTCTTACACTGTGATGTCTTTGTTGCTGTCATGGGTCCAGCAACATAAATTTGTGTTCTTAATATGTATACGACAAGCAGTATGTTTGTTCCTGCTTAGTAACCTTGTTAAGGGCATCTTGTAGAAACAGACAGAGTTAATTTCCAAGAATGAACTTGCCAGTTTTAATGTCATCTGCATATTTAAAAAATAGTAATGACACTGTCTCTATAAGGTTTGCTAAAATAGTGTTGAGTAAATGAGTTCCCAAGAGAGAGCCTTGAGGTGTACCAGTTAATATACCATTCCTTACACTAACACTCCCATCAGGTTCATTGTGCCACTTTATTCCACTTGAACGTTTTCCTATCCAGCTAACCAAAATGTTGACAAGTCCTAATGTATGAAATTTCTTAATAGGCAGGGCATGGGTGACTGTGCTAAATGTGTTGGAAAATCTATATTGTTGAAGTCAGCCAGCTTGGAGTTCTTTATAAATTGTTACCATGGAAACTCAGATTTACTGTGCTGGTGGGTCAATCCCAGTGTGCAGAAGCATAGTGATGAATAGTCTAAACATTAAAAGTTCATAATTCATTCTGCAAAGTATTCAGCAATGGTATCTCCATTAGTTTGCTGGCACTGGGTACAAGACTTATGAGTGTGTAAGGTCTGATGTCATGCTTATTCCTTAGTTTTCATGCAGAAGCGTAATCACTGTATTTTTTTCTTTTATTAAGGAAGACATCACTGACAAAAGTTTGTGAATAATGTAGAGAGCAAATCCATAAGTTACTTTTTAACTCTTGAAGGTCGCACTTGTAAAGAGTTAAAGCTGTTGTTGTGTCTTTCTGCTTTTCCCGGTTAGGGGTCGCCACAGCGGAACTCTGGTCCGCTAATGATTGGTAGTTGATTTTTATGTGCTGAGTTACCAGCCCTGACGCACAATCTTCAATGAAGGTACACCCATTCACGCATGTCTTCACGCAGAAGATGCTCTAGCTGAGAATCGAACCGGACAGCGTCTTACTATGAGGCAACAACGCTACCGCAGCACCAAAAGAGTTAAAGCTGTTCTGATGTTTAATTTATCAATACAAGTGCACACAGTACTTACATCAAGAGTGGCACTTATGTGAGTGTGTGTTGTGAGTGCAACTTTACTCTGGCTCAAATCTAGAACCATTATAAACACTATGGCAATCTGAAGGTGTTAATGATGTCTCTGGTAGTATGAGTCCTCATATCATTTTCACGTAGTTTGAGGGGTCCATTATGTTTTTTAACTTGAGCCCCTAACATAGTTGTAAAACAACTCTTATTACATTTAACACCATCCCAAAATCTAATGCAAACTTCACCATATCACTTATCAACAATTGTATGATATTTAGGGAGCACCAACTTATGTAGTGCCTAGACTTTGCAAGTTTCATATATTGTATACTTTATCAGGTGTTAAGTGGTTGGTGTTGGGCATCAAATTGCACTTGCCTGAATGATTTGCCTATTCTGCATATGTTTTTTGAAGGACTTCCTTTTTAACTATCACCCACATCTCTGTGAGTGTCTTTATTAGGAATCTAGGTCATAAAATAATCTTTTGTAGCTTCTTAGTTTGTATACATATCAAATAAGTCTTTTCTGTTACAAAATATTTTCCTGAAGCCCACCTTTGTGAAAAGTTATGGTGGACTCAAGCAACACACTGTAGTTTCCAGACAAAGCATTTTTTTCTAAAGCTGGTTGCCACCTTATGTTTACTGATGTCAGTAACTTCTAATACGTTATACAATCTAGCAGGAGCACTGATAATTTGTGTTAATTCTGGGATACATAAAAAAGCAATTTTAAGGTTCATAGGTTCATACTAGGCTATCTGCCCTAGGGCATTTATAAGCCTAGCCAGAATGTGTTTGGCTTTCGCCACCCATTTTAAATTTATTTTGCTATGCCCTTTTTCGAGGTTAGTATACTGTGCCTCTGTCTAACAGTGACACAGAAGTGATACCCGGGGTAAACTTACGATCTCCCATCCACTCATCAAGATTCCTCTTGAAGAGAGTCAATGAGGGACTCTGCCTAACCTGGACTGGGATGTTATTCCAGAGTGGAGGGAGCCTCTGGGTTATGAATTTGTCCCTCCAGCATGTCCTATTTATTTCAGTGCTGAGGTTCAAGTCTCTCGAGCATGTAGCTTGATGGGATTTGGATATTTTGAGGTGCATCATGTCCCTTAATTCCGGGTTGGACATGGCTTTATACGTCAGGCACAGATCGCCTCTGAGCAGGCGGTATTCCACTGAGTAGAGCTGGAGTTTCTTTAACCGGGCAGCATATGGCATCTGTTTGAGCCCTTTGATCCTCTTGGTGAGTTACTTTTGGGGTCTTTCCAGTTGCTGCAGGTGTTTGGTAAGGTACATCCCAAAAGGGTCATTGTACTCGATTATGGGCCTGATGAGGGATGAGTAAAGAGGCACGATGACCTCCCCTAATCTAGATGTGAATCCCTTCATGATTAGGTGGGCTATATAAAATGTTTTTCTAACCACTTTGGCCACATGATTGTCAAATAAGAGATTGCTATCAACTTGGGTCCCCGGGTCCCTAATTACTTCTTCTGTACTTAATGGATTACCACCTATGTGGTAATTTGTGGGCACTTTATTTTTGCCAAAGGGGATATTGGTTGTAGGAAACTCCAAAATATTATTATAACACACCTCATGAAGTAGCTATTTACATTGAAAATCTGGGATTATCAACTCACCCTGCTCTCTTCCATCTTTCGATGACTATGTCACTTACTGATTTGTGAGGCTATAGAACATATTTGTTGTTGAGGCTCCTACCATTAATAAGTAATAACGTCAGATATTAGCCATTCAACTTGCATCCCTCACATCTTCAGCCTGACATATAAAACTGAGCTTTGACTATGTCAATAAAATTCTGTGCCAAAAACCTCTTCCTTTGTTGTGAAAGGTGTGGACCTTTTTGGCCATAAAATTATGCCTGTTCCTGATCAATACAGAGTTGCTTAGAAAACCAAAGCTTTTCATCTCATACACCTTTGAACTGTAGAATTTTCCACACCATTTTTTTCTGTTTATATGTTATAGACTGTAGCCCTGTGTGAAGTACTCAAGAAATTCACCTAGATTTCTAGATCATTAACAGAATTTAATATATCAGCTGTTGTCCTTCTTGCTACCTCCATATAGATTGGAAGCGTGAAATTATTGTAAATACCAAATTACCACTAAGATGGTTTTCTACTGTCCTATGGCCTTCAGCAGCCCTTCCATCATACCATTAGCCATTGTATCCGGCAGACAGATCATGAACCTATGTTTGTTATAACCTACCTACAAATGAACCTCTCCCCCTTATTTTGAAGTTTCCTACAACCAATATGCCTCCAAATCTATGTGCATTGTATATTATACTTGTCTTGTCTTCTATGATGCCCTACATTTCTTGGTTAATATTATCACTTAGTCTGTCCTTGTTTATTTAGATTCCTCAGTGAAATTTTGAAAGCTAGACCTAACCATAGTCCTAGATTTTGTAAGCATCACTACATTTCTTATGAGCATCTTATTTCTGAATATGCAATCTGCAAGTCATTTCCCTTTCTAAGTCCTTTGGCCCAGACCAGTTTATCAGTATCCCCTACTGGCAAAGTGCTTTCTTTCATTTCTCAGACAGTATCATTCTGGGTTTGTCTTATTCTAATAACTTGGTGTAAGAACTCTGGTCACCTGTGCCTGACTGAGCCGACCAGATCCTGTGCCTGACTGAGTCTACCATATCCTGTGCCTGACTGAGCCTACCAGATTCTGTGCCTAACTGAGCCTACCAGATCCTGTGCCTGACTGAATCTACCAGATCCTGTGCCTGACTGAGCCTACCAGATCCTGTGCCTGACTGAGCCTACCAGATCATGTGCCTGACTGAGCCTACCAGATCATGTGCCTGACTGAGCCTACCAGATCCTGTGCCTGCTGAGTCTACCAGATCCTGTGCCTGACTGAGTCTACCAGATGCTGTGCCTGCTGAGTCTACCAAATCCTGTGCCTGACTGAGCCTACCAGATCCTGTGTCTGCTGAGTCTACCAGATCATGTGCCTGACTGAGTCTACCAGATGCTTTGCCTACTGAGTCTACCAGATCCTGTGCCTGACTGAGTCTACCAGATCCTATGCCTGCTGAGTCTACCAGATTATTTATATTCAAAGTGCTGCTGTGGCACTACAACAAAATCTGCCACAGTAGATCCACAAACATTTTGATTCCTGAATATTTCTGCAGCTGCATTTCATGGTCCTGCATCAAGGTTCAAGTTTGTATAGTGTGTCCTCTTATCCACGGCATGCATCTGTTGCATTTGGATTTAAGATCTTCTTCATGGTGCTGCTTGGGTGCTTGAAAGTGATAACCCTGCTTGATAAAACCAAATTACCTTTAAACTTCTGTTGTTTGCATTCCTTGAACCACTATTATCTACAATGACTGTGTAAACATTTATTAACCTAGTAATTTTCTGACAAGAGTCTATCCAATCAATTTGGTTTCCAGTAGTCATGAGGCATTTACTGCACTAAAGCAGGTAAACATTATAACAAAGATCTGTAAAATAAATAGGATAAAAGTATTTGCTATAGTTAAACAATTATACTGAATCTCTTAAAAGAACTGGCTCAAACTGATCAGTGCTTGGTGATGAAGGTAATAAAATATTACAAATAAATAAAATAAAATAAAATATACAACGTCTGCTTATACCATATTCTGAATGCAGGCAATAGAAAAAGGTAGATGGATATCACGTGCCTTAGTTATACATGGATAGACTAGTTCACTGACCATCTCTTGCAAATATGAAAAAAATGTCTTCTGGTACCAAGTCCTGGATGCTGGCAGTGGTAAACAAGATTAGAATATCAACCACATTAGTAGTGACAAAAGTTCACAAATTATTTATATTATCAGTTGTGCAGAAACTTTATTTATTTGCTTTTGTTAACTGAGTAAGGGATTGGTCCAATGGCCCTTTTTACCTTGAACTGGGCCTTAGTAGACAAGGTAAAGATTAACATTACATTCCAACATGAATAGCATGAAATGGTTGTCTTACAACACAATAAAGGAGATAATATTATAGCACAATATAAAGCACACTTATTGGTAGTATAGTAATTTAAGTAATGCAATTACATGTGAGGTAAGAGAAAAACGATATAGAGAAATAAATCTAAGCCTGTGACAGTGTTTAGAACTACAGTTATAGCTGCATGGGTACTCAGGTTTTACTTACAGTGTTTTTTGTTGGCAAAATGTACTAGAGACACTTAATGCCAGCTAAATCCATTATATAGTGCAATTCTTTTTTTTTTTTTTTTTTTTTTGAAATATCTTTACTGGTTGAAAGTTTAAAGAGTTACCTCACAATATTATTGTGGTGACTACGTCAACATATATTTTAACAGTGAAATTGGATTTTACATTATATTCAACCAAAATGTTTTCAATATGATATAACGTGTTTCTCACACTAAACAATAACTATATACATGATTTACAAAGTGTGACCAGGTCAAATATCTCAAGGAAAGATTCATTTTTCCATACAATTGTATATGCTGTAGTTCTTTTGATGTCAGTTTACAAAAATTACCCTTTGGGGAATGTGCAGCCTGGACTCTTGATTGCATTTGCACAGTTATGAGCATGTTGGAAAACAACCCTGCAAAAGTAACCTATCACAGTTGATTACATGACGGAAATTTTGTGCAACAATGCGTGGGCTGAAGTTATTACTCACCCAAGGTTCTTTACATCATTAAATTTACTCATCCCTAAAAGTTAATGATCGCAAAGAAAATGACAATACTATTGATGTTAACTGGTGCAACTACAGAAAACAAAAACACTGAGCAACTGCAGACCTGATGTCTTAGGACTTTATAAATTCACAGTAGTCATTACATAAACAATTATCTGAAATCTACCTTGCATGGATACCTATTATGTAAGAAATAAAAATGAGCAATTGACCTAAACCAACTTAAGAGTGGCACCAAATTGATTTCTTTATCTTGCAGGTGACAGATCCTTTACCACTATGTGAAGGAGCAGTCCAATGCATGCCCCACTTGTTACAAAAACAACAAAACAAAGTTATTAATCAGTCAAAGTAAGACTCCAAAAAACAAGAACTGAGTACCAAACAAAAAAAAAGAATTCTGCACCACAAAATATTGTTTAAAAAATCCAAAGCTTACTTTATTCAAAAACACATATAAGATTTTGCATAACTGTTTTAAATACTGAATGCATGACCTCAACCAACCATTCAGTTCTTCATCTCATGAATATGTAAAAATATATAAAGCACATGGTTTTCAAACTCATGAATATGTAAGTATTGGGCTTTTATATTCCCTGGTATAGGACTTGCTTGTTCTGACCCACCTCGGACATGTTATTCATCAGTGCAAGAACAGGTTGCAGCATCTTTGTGAATGAACTTAAAACTTTTAGTTACTCACTAAACAACAAATATTTAGCAAGAGCTTCCCCTTGACTTAGCAACTCACAAATTCTATAAATTTAAGATCCGCCCAAATATTCCTGGACCCAATTAAAAAAAAAAAAAAAAACTAAACAACTAAAAAAAAAACTCTGGAAATCAACAGCTGCCATCAATGGTTCTACCTTCGGATTTAATACTTTATTCAAACAAGAACAACAACTCAAGTAGTCCTTAAACAGCAAAAACAACTCTAATCTAACACTGTAGTACCAAACCACAAGTCTTCCTCAAAGGCTTTCACTGTACAAATGTTAATCATCAGATTCCGGTCATAAACATTATACATCATTCTGACTTTACATTCTGAGGAAGACAACAGGATATAAGCATGCTCTGCATTAAGACTGTCAACATTCTAGTTTGGTGCAGTAAGATTCTAACACGTAAAGACTTCTGTAATTATATGGTAGTTATTTCATTTTATGTTTATTTATTGTTACATTTCCTCATAGATGGTACCAAATGGCTCTTTTGCCTTCATTCAATTATTCCATTCATTCCAGGAATTAAGGGAAAGGCATTTTAATGTAGACAAGATGCTCTGATCCATTTATTATTGCCCAGAAATCTCAACCAGTGTTTCATTCCCTAGCAAGACTCATGTGGTAGTGAGTTGTCTGAATTGCTGGTTCTGGTGGTGGCCTATCCTCCACTCAGGGTAACTCGTCTGAGTCCCGTAGTCGCTGTTTCCAAAGGGGAAGATGTCTCTGCATGGCAAATCCTCCCTGAGTGCATAGTGCAGCATTACTGACAGTTTGGATTCTGCAGGTTTGAACTCCTGCTAGGTGTCACCCATGTGGGTAATTAAAGCCCCCCCAATGGACAAGCTAACAATAGCTATTCATTTCCATCTTCCCTGCCCAGCTCTAACAGGCAGCTGAGCTATTAACCAAATTTGAGTCACCTGTGCCATAGCCAGGGCTTTCTCTCTCTTTGCTATGGAACTGGACAGGAGTTATTTTATTTTTAATGTATTCTAATAAACTGAGCAAGAACAGTGAATGACATTACTTCTGGCTAACACAAGTCCTCCACAGATGTCATGGGCTCAAACAAATATGATTACTCACACCCGTGTTAAAAAACAAAGTAAGGAGTCAGGCATTTCTACATATTTGATTTATGCAGCATCATTTGTATTAGAGTAAATTTTCAAAAATGGATCAATTAAAATTTAATTTTTCAGCTTCTAAGGGCAAGTAAGGATCACCCAAGGGGAAAGACCTCTGTGACCCTAAATCTATAGGCTGAGAATTTCATTTTCACCATGATGCAGTGACCTTACAATTTGTGGATTATAAGTAATTTGATGGGTTAAACTAGCTAAGCAACTAGATAGAACAGATCAAAGTAAGTGTTAGCTGTTATTCTGGTAGGATTTATCAGTGGTGGCCTACAGAGTTCTACACTGGGGTCACTTCTTCTTGGAATATCCTTTTCAGATATAAAAGTGGAAATGGAATGTGCAAACGGGGTTGTATAATTAAAACATGTTGGACTTTTCCATGATAGTATACAAAAATATACACCTGGTGCAATAGTAATGATATAAGGTTTCTCATGTTATCTACCAAAGTTAGCAAACAGTAACTTACAGTCCATCTAATTTTGAAGGACATGTCTAGTCATTCCAGAGAGATCATTGTAGTGCTTTATATCTCACTGATCATTACTTGTAACTGAATACGATACTGCACGTGTGACCTTTGAAAAAGTCACTTGAAGGAACTTGAAATGGTAAACAATATCCTTTTACAAAAACAATATGGTTGGAAAAGTACAACTATTCAATTAGGCTTCTACAAAACTGTCCTTATATTCTGTTTCATATGGGTTACTTAAAGGTGACCTCTGCCTGGGGGTCTATATTATATTTTCGAAGTTTGAAAACTATGAATGTTAAATAATCGAATTTAAATGTTTGAAGTTTCAAACATTGAACATATAATAATAAAAACAAAAAAACAAACATAACTTACCTGACTAGTGTAGGCAGGGGGACAAGCCCACCTGCACCACCCACACTCCCCACTCTTTAAATATACCAACTCTGAGTCTGCACTATAGTGCAGTAAAGGGAAGATTCCCCTTACTGCACTGTAGTGCGGTCTTGGAGTTGGTATATTTAAAAAGTGGGGGGTGTGGGGAGCACAGCCCACCATGTGGTGGGGTGAAGGGGGGCTTGCCCCTGTGCCTACAGCCGTTAGTTTTGGGTTTGGGTTTTTTTTTTTTTTTTTCTTACATATATTCAAAGTTTTATAACTTTGAACATTTAAATTCTATATTTTAATGTTCAAAGTTATAAAACTTCAAACATATGATATAGACCCGCTGCCTGGAGTATAGGGTAGTGTTTAATCCATTCTTATTAGGAATTCTCTGCCTGGAATGCATTAATGAAGCTGTTAGTATCCGACTGGGGAGCCTAATGCTAAAAATAAATATCAGTTACTCAAAAATGGCATAAATGTTGCACAATGCCTTCATATATGTATGTATGTATGGGAATTTAAGGGTGAAATTAGTCAAAACACAATGCATCAACTAGTTTTATCTAAAATCACATTAATCACGTAAGATAGTCAAGAAATGTTAACAAATATTTCACATTTGTGATTAGAACGGTACACATAGAATCACACCCCAAAAGTATAAAAACAAAAAGCAAACAAACTCCCCAAATTAAATAAAAACAGATAGTATAGCAATGTATTTCAGTACTATTTTTAATGTGGGGGGTAGAGCTCCCACACCCCTGACATATGGGGACTGTGCCTCCACACATCATAAATACTAACTCAACATCTACAGTTTGAGTAAATCCTTCACTAAGTACACTATAATCAACAAGCTGTAGGCTGACTATAGTGGAAGTTGATAAATTTAGCCAACTATTTGTGAAGCCAAGTCTGCATTCAACAGCATGATTCCTCGACAAAATGTATATACACCACACATAGATTGAACAGTAGATTGATATAGATATATCTATAGATGTAGATATATAGATAGATATAGATATATAGATAGATATAGATGCAGATATACATATAGATACATAGATATGCATGCATATACATATATATTTGTGTGTGTGTGTGTGTGTGTGTGTGTGTGTGTGTGTGTGTGTGTGTGTGTGTGTGTGTGTGTGTGTGTGTGTGTGTGTGTGTGTGTGTGTGTGTGTGTTGCCCTTCTCTGCCTGACTTGCCCTTCTCTGCCTGACTATTGCTGATCTCTGCATTTGATTTTGAATTGAAGTTACTCATTTTAAGTTTGTTTATTTCTATTTTTCATCCTTTTTTGTATTGTATTTTGTTTTAATTTATTTTTGTTCTTTTGGAGTTTTAAGAGGTCTTGGTTAGGGTCAGTTAGAAAAGTTAGACAATAATTCCTTTGAGACAGTGAATAGCATCCAGCTGATTAGTGGGAGGAGAAATACCATTCCTCATTTAACTAGAAATTTTTACATGCATCTATATTTAGCTGTAGTGTGTCTATGCCTTGCTGTTCTGTGCCTGACTATTGCTACTCTAAGTCTAATTTTGATTTTTCCCAGCCACCCACCCTACTGCTGAAGTACTCTTAAACATGGTGAATTTTGAGTTGCTTATCCCTACTATAAATCTGATTTTGGACACTCCTTCCAGTCCCATCTCATCAGATCATTCTACTGAGTACTGAAAAATCAGCTGGGAAGGCCCACTCCCTTAGTCTCTTAAACTTTAATTATCGTAAAAATGCACTTTATTCAGCTGCTTTTACTGTATCTGTATGTCTTCCTTCTTTACTTTATTTAGCTTTTTGCTTTACATTTGTAAAGTATTCAGTTGCATTTAATCTGCTACATTTATTACTCCTTGTTAGTAGCCTGATTAACTGCGGTGGTGTTGCTGCGCTAGCGTTGTCGCCTCACAGTTAGACGTTGCACGTTCGATTATCAGTTAGAGCATCTTCTGTGTGTTGACATGTGTGAATGGGCATTCCTTCATTGAAGGTTGTGCATTAGGCCTGGCAAGCCAGCATGTAAAAATCTACTGCCAATCATTAGCGGACCGGAGTTCTGCTGTGGCGACCCCTAACCGGGAAAAGCCGAAAGACAGTTAGTAGCCTGATTAAATTGTAACTGTTATTCTAAAACTTTTTGTTTTACTTGGGCTTCAAACTAGGTATCCTACAAAAGGAAGGTTTGTGGTCTACATTCTTGCAGCAGGAGAGGTAGCTTACAGCCTTCTAAGTTGGGCATTGCTGGTTGAAGGCTTATTGTGTGTGTTATTCTAAAAGTGTCTTTGTTCTGATATAAGCACTTGGGCTCAAAACCAGTTATTCTACATTAGGAAGGTTTGTGGTCTATATTCTAGTGACAGGAGAGGATATCCTACACCGGTCTGCTCTAGGAGTTGCTTATTGAAGGCTTATTGTGTCTGTTATTCCAAAAGTGTCTTAGATCTGGTTTAAGCACTTGGGCTCCAAACCAGTTATTTTTACATTAAGAAAGTTTGTGGTCTACTCTTTGTGGGAAGAGATGGTAGCTTCCACCCTCCTGAGCTAGGAATTGCTGGAGAAGGCTTATTGTGCCTGCTGATAATCCATGTAGAATCTTAGTCAAATCCATTTGGTGACTGCCTAATCACTTATGAGTTGCAATATATATATATATATGTGACTCTGATCTTATTTTAACACAGTTAGTACAAAAAATAATAATATATAGTCCAAAAGGGAAGACTTGAATTAACTCAAATATATATACAAAAAGGTAGTCCCAATATACCAAATATTGAGATAGTCCACTGGTATTCGTAAACCATACAACACTATTATTCCCCTGTAGTCAAATTCAAGGGAATAATGATAGCCAATCACCAAATGTATTTGGCTAAGATCCTATATCTGTCTGCTGATAATCCATAATATGGATTATCAGCAGACAGGGATGACCTGGGTATTTTTGGCTTGGGGCTCACTAATAACATGAACACTGGGTTGGACCCATTGGAACCTGAGAATATGTGCATCTCACATTTTCAAAAACTGACTAAATGTATGAGGTCCTTATGGACCAATGTCTGGCACCTCAAGCTTTTTAAGGCTTTTCAAGTCAAGGGAATCTCACCCAGAGGCCTCAGAGTACGTACCCAACGTCTGGTGGCAAATATAGATACAGAATTGGCTGATCAATGGGCTAGAGCCCAACAAAAAGCCTCTATTGGGTTTGTTGAGGTATTGGCCACCTATTATGATCACTCCATTGATATGGGTGTATCTGAGGTAGCCAAGATATGTGAGGAAACAAAGAAGTTTGAAGGTCAACCTTCTTATACTACATATTTAAACAAATTGAGTCAAGACTTACTCAATTTAGAACAACAACTCAAGGAGTGAAAAATGCATAAGTTTCAAAGAGATATGGGGGACTATGATAGGGGAAATCCCTTTAGCACAAATAAACATGTCAAATTTGAGAAAGAGAATAAGAGAACTCTCAAACGTAAATGGCCTAGGTCCATTCTTAAGACGTCCACATCACTTCATAAAGGGACATTTGGGGCATGAGTCATCTTCAGCTACAGACCTAGATATACAGCATACAACAGCTTCTCCTCTGTCTACATGCAGCAACTCACAAAACCCATTAGGGGCAGGACAAGGAGGGCAGGGAGAAAACACATCAAGGGTAGAGAGCATAGAGGGCCTATTCAAACTCATGATACAGAAATAATTGGAAGCAATAAATGCACAGGCTGCATTTTACACAAACTTCAGAATGAACGGGCTCCCCACTTAAGCACCATGTTCAATAATAGCTTTGCATCAGGCTTTGTGCCCACTGAATGGTGCACAGCAACAGTTATCCCACTCCACAAAGGGGGAGCCACCACTGTTCCAGGGAACTATCGACCTATTAGCCTGATGAGCCTGGTCTGCAAGGCCGTGGAACATATCATCATAGAACTCATAAACAAAGACATTGGTAACCTCCAAACTCTGGATCCCACCCAGTTCAGGTTTGTGAAAGGCAGATCATGCCTCCTGAAACTGATCGACTTCATTGAGGCAGTCACCAAAGCTGTAGATGAGGGTAAGTTGGTTCACACAACATATCTTGACCTTGCCAAGGCTTTCAACACCATCCTCCATTCTGTAATTATAGCTAAATTCACTAAACTATGTATAAATCCCTACGTCACATGATGGGTTGCCAACTGGCTCACTGACAGAACCCACACTGTAAAAGTTGCAGACTCCAAATCTGACCTCAAACCAGTGACAAGTGGAGTACCACAGGGTTCAGTCCTGGGACCTCTCCTGTTTGGTATCTACTTCTCTGAAGTACAGGCTAACGCAGAAGGCCTCTGGCTAATGAAGTTCGCAGATGACTGCAAACTAGGAGCCATAATCAAGTCCCCAAATGATGTGGACATCCTACAGAAGGGCCTCGCTGAGACAGATGCCTGGTGTCAGAGCCATGGCGTCAAGCTCAATGCCAAAAGGTGCAGTGCCATCCCCTTTGGTAAAAACTCTGTACCCCTGAGCTACCACATAGGCAGCAATCTGCTTAACAATGAATGTGTGATAAGAGACCTTGGGACCCAGGTGGACAGTAGTCTCTCCTTTGATAGTCACATCACCACAGTAGTCAGAAAGTCCTTCTACGTGGCACACCTCATCATAAAAGGGTTCTCATCCAGGAAAAAAGAGGTCATTGTTTCCCTCTACTCGACACTCATTAGACCCATTATAGAGTACAATGCCCCTTTTGGAATGTACCTCACAAGACATCTGCAGCAGCTGAAAAGACCACAGAAGTACCTCTTGAAGAGGACTACTGGCCTCAAACAAATGCCCTACACTGACCGTCTAAAAAAACTCCAGCTTTACTCCGTAGCATATCGCCTAGGTGATCTCTGTCTAACATATAAAGCTATGTCAAACCCAGAGCTGTTGGACATGCTACACCTAAAGAAATCCCAATCCCTCCAAACTACACACTCTAGGGACCTAAACCTTGTCACCACAATAAACAGGACATGCTGGAGGGATAGATTCCTGTCCTAGAGACTTCCCATACTCTGGAACAGGCTACCCATCTATGTCAAGCAAAGTTCTTCATTAGCACTCTTCAAGAAAAATCTTGATGAGTGGATGGGAAATAGGAAATACACCCCGGGGATCACTTCTGTGTCTCTGCTCAACAGTGGCACAGGAAAATAGCTATCTTGGGTGGCGTAAGCCAGGGAACCTTGTTGGCTAGGCTTACATAGGCCCTTGGGCTGATAGCCTAGTACCTACCTATGAACCTATAAACCAATAATGTGTTAAGTATTTCATCAGAATCTTTGTCACAAACTCACATTCAGTTGTTAAATAAAGGGTTACATTTTGTACCTGGTTTCTTTGTTTCTGAAGACTGTCTTGCACAGGATGTTACATCCTTTTGCCATCTGCTAAATTTGAAATTGCATTTCCAATCATTTAAAAATTCTGGAGAGGATGATGTGTTTAAGTACCATAAACCCAACTTCATGCTCCCCATGCATCATGATGTCCAGATGTTTCAAACAAGCATTCTCAAAGATCTACATTTTCTTTTCAGGGAATTTGAGATCAAGCCCAACAACCACTCAAAGATCGAACAACAGGCTTTACAGGAATTAGAAAATAATAAAAATTTGGTAATTCTACCTGTGGACAAGGGAGGGGCAGTGGTTGTCATGGACTGGGTGCAATATAATTCTGAAGAAGAAAGGCAATTGAATGATAGGTGGTATTATATACATATGCCTCTAGACCCTAGTCCCAGTTTTAACAAATTGATGAATTCCTTTTGTCTGCTAAGGAGGAGGGTATCATATTTGATTCAGCATTATATCATTTGACAGTATCTGATCCCAGGTGCCAATATCTTTACTTCCAAAAACACACAAAGATCTTAATCATCCACCGGGTAGACCCATTGTCTCAAGTAAGGGCTCTATCACAGAACCACTTTCTCAATTCTTAACAAAATATTTACAACCTTTGCTTAAATGGATTCGATCCAGGGTCCAAGATACTACTGATTTTTTACAAATCATTTCAGATATGCAATTGGAACCAGGTTGGTTCTTATATACATTGGAAGTATCTGCTTTGTACACCAATATTCCCCATTGGGCTGGGTTATAGGCACTTTAATATTGGTTATATAGATCTGAACTTTATCCACCAGGGTTCAACACCTTTTTGATCTGTCTAGCAGAACATGTTCTGACCAAAATTGTTTTTTGTTATCAAAACAAATGCTACTGACAGGTTCAGGGTATAGCTATGGGGGCATCCTTTGTCCCCATTTAGGCCAAGCTTTTTATGGTTTTCTTACAAGAACATCTCATTTATGACACCAGCCATAACATATACTTAGAAGAAATCGATATATGGAGGCGTTATCTTGACAACTGCCTGATGGTGTGGAGAGCAGACATTGAGTATCTTCAGGAGTTTGTGGAATACTTAAACAGCAATAAGTGGGGAATACACATTACAGTCAACTATGATGCCCAAAAAATAACCTTTTGGATGTGTTAGTCACCAGAAACGCTGATCATACTTTACATACAGATGTTTACTGCAAGTATCCACAGTACAACTCCCTACTACATGCATTTAGTTTCCATCTACCACACATTACAAAGAATATTCTCAAATCTCAATTTCTTCTGATGAAGCGTATCTGCTCGCATCCAGCCACTTATGAACATTTTAAGAAGGACCTGACCAGGAGGTTTAAAAACAGGGGTTACAAAACTGGTGATATACTCACTGCCAGTAATTGGGTCTCAGGACTAGACAGAGAGGAACTATTAAAGTACAAAGGTAAACTACCAAGGGATGACTCGGTAATTTGTTTTGTAACCACCTATGGGAGAAACACCAACATGTTACTGGATAGTGTTCAAAGACGTTGGAATATCCTTTTAGCAGATACTAGGTTATTAGAGTTTCTTCAGGACAGATGTTTTTCTCCTTTAGCAGGGGGAGGAGCCTTGGATCACATTTCAATCATTTTAAACATGGCTCCAGACACTCAGGATCCCACTCAAAGAACTCTGACAGGTGATTTACTCTTTGGTTGTGTCCATTGTGGACACTGTACACATTGCCATAGGTTAACAAAATCCAAACAGTTTACCAGCAAGAACACAGTCATTGTTTATGATATTAGGTTCTATGCTAATTGTGAAGGTGACTGGGTGATTTATCTTGCGACCTGTACCTGCTCAGCCTTTTATATTGGACAAACTTCTAGACCCTTGAGACTATGCATATCTGAACATTGCAGTGACATTGGGACCAAAAAACCAAATAATGCTTTGTATAAACACTCAATGGCACACAAGAATGCAAGTTTTAGATTCATTATTATAGACAGGATTGTGGGGAATAGAACAAATAAAGCTTGGTGGCACTCAATATTAAATACAAAAGAAAAGAAGTGGATCATTAAGTTGGGTGGTTTATTTCCGCCGGGTCTCAATGAGAATTTATGAACAACCAATGAGCATGAATCCTGTTTCTACCTTGTAGTATATAAGGGCAATGAATTTCAATGGCTTTTCATTAACACTGATGAAGGCTACTTAATTTGTCTAGCCTAAACCGGTTTGTTACTGCTCTATTTATATATGCTTTAATAAAGCATTTACATACTGCAATCTGCTGGCCTTTTGTGTTCTTTTGAATCACACACACTGACCAAGAGGCCATTGCCATCCTTTTGGCAGACGGGATCAGCACAAACGTCTTCTACCATTTCCTCCTGACAGTCCAAAGGAAATACCGCATAACATAATCTTCCCAACCATTACTAGGAATCAGGTCATCAATGCACTTTCCAAGGCCAAAAACACTGGGCCCCAATAACATCCTGGGATGTTTAATAAATAGCATGAAACATGGCATCTCTGGTCTACTTAAATCACATTTCAACTGGAACCTTCAGTCAGGTTTTGAACCCAAGGAATGAAAGATGGCTACAGTCATTCTGCTGCACAAAAGAGGTCCAACCACTGATCTAGGTAACTACAGACCCATAAGTCTTACCAGCCTCATATGAAAGGCCATGGAAAGAATCATCATGGATATAATAAATGAGGACATAGGTAACCTGCAAACACTGGATCCATCGCAGTTCAGCTTTGTTAAAGGAAGGTCATGCCTCTTAAATTTGGTGGACTTTTTTGAGAGGGCCACCAAAGGCTTTTGATATAATACACCACTCAGGCATTGTAGACAAGCTCACTAATTTAGGTATAAACCCTTTTATCACCCATTGGATAGCCAACTGGCTCACTAATAGGACCCAGAAAGTCAAAATAGGTGAGGCCAACTCCACCAGGAGGCCAGTCACTAGTAGAGTCCTACAGGGCTTGGTACCGGGACTGCTCATTTTTGGCATCTATTTCTTTGAAATGGAAACAAATTCTGAAGGTTTATGGCTGACTAATTTGCAGATGATTGCAAGTTGGGGGTTATCATTTACTCTCCTGCAGACACTAGCAGTCTTCAAGAAGGTTTATCACTGACTAACAAATCATGCTAAAGTCATGGTCTTAAACTCAATACTAAGAAATGCATAATTGTACCGTATGGGAAGTCAACCATCCTGGCTAATTACCACATTGATAATAGAGCCCTAAGAGTCAACCCAGTGGTCAGGGATCTGGGTATGCATGTAGATAGTAGCCTTTTCTTCAACCACAACGTGGCCACAGTTGTGATGAAATCCTTTTATGCTGTGCAACTTATAAGTAAGGGCATGGCATCTAGGTTCAAAGAGGTCATTATCCTACTTTACTCTGTCCTTATTAGTCCAGTCATAGAGTACATTGCTCTCTTAGACATGTACCTGACCAGACATATGCAGCAACTACAGCAACCTCAAAGGTTCCTTACAAAAAGAATACAAAACCTAACAAACCTGCCCTATGCAAAGCACCTTAAAGCCCTTTACCCCTACTCAGTCTTCTATTGATTTCAGAGGGGTGATCTACTGTAAATTTAATCTGGGACACTCTTCCCAGTCTAGCGTCATTAGCTCATTCTACCTAATACAGAGAGAACATTTCAGAAGGCCAACCCACTTAGTTTCTTAACCTTGAATTATCTTCTGCTCCTCCTCCTTCCTCCCTTTCCACTTTACTTAAAAAATTCTAAATTTTAAGCTTGTTTCCTTTCTTTCCTGTAATTAGTCTAGTCCAGATACAGATTTCCTGTATCCAGGACTGTTTGTAAGCTTCTTAGCCCCCAAGCCTTTCTGTGTTGGAGGGAAGCCTTCTAGCTTATCAGTGGGAGTGGTAAGCACTAGGTAGCCTATCTACCACAAGAGGAGTGATTTCTGGCCCAGAAATTGTAGTATATTGGCAGTTTGAGGAGTTTTTCCACCTCTTTCAACTTTTTGTTTTAAAAGCCTGCATTTGCGCTCCCCCCCCCTTCCTGTAACTAGTCTAGTCCAGATACAGATTTGCTGTATCCAGGACTGTATGCAAGCTTCTGAGCCCACCAAGACTTTCAGTGTTGGAAGGAAGCCTTCTAGCTTATCAGTGGGAGTGGTAAGCACTAGGTAGTCTATCAACCACAAGAGGAGTGGTTTCTGGCCCAGAAATTATAGTTTATTGGCTGTTTGTGAAGTTTTTCCATATCTTTTAACTTTCTGGTTTAAAAGCCCACATTTGTGCTTGTTTCCCACCTTTCCTGCAACTAGTTTAGTCCAGATACACATCTGCTGTATCCAGGACTGTTTCTAAGCTTCTGAGTGGTGTCAAAGTCTGCTCTTTAATTTTTCCCTTATATCTACTAGTTCTCTCCTCTCCTGCACTTTTACTAGCTTATGAATCTAGCACTTTACCAGACTTCTTGTAGCAATTATTGTAGCACACAAAAGTGCTACCAGCACTAAATGTTCTACAAGGAAACAGCTCCAGTACTTATTATTAATGCCCACCCCTTCAGGCATGTCTAAAGGTCAGTTCCCTGTGCTTTCTCCTATTAACCTGGTGAACGTGGGCATCCTGAGACAATGTAGCAACTGCCTCATGTACACTGACAACCCTCTCCTCTTACCTCCCAACAAGCAGACTTGCAAGAGATGCATTTATATATCAAAATTGGAAGCCACGCACTCTCCAGCCAAGATCAGAATAGCCAGTCAAGAGGAGAAGGTCAACACTTGCACCACACCACATGGAGCACATAGCCCTCTAGAACACATACCAGCATTACCTTTACATAAAAACACAAACTGCACACCCACCTTCTCAGAGGCTCTCAATAAAAATCTATCCAAACAGCAGAGACCTCCAAGGCCGAAACACACTGAACCACCACAATGCAACAATAATCACAAGACACATAACTCTCCTAAACAGTGTGCCACTCAACCAAGCCCCTAAGTCAAAACAGCATGCCCAACACACTAGTCATAGGTGACTCGATAGTGAGGCACACTGATGTCCCACTTACTAGGTTGAATAAGGAGAAAGTAATAGTCAGCTGCCTGTCAGGCGCTAGGATTCGCCACATAATGCACACATGCACTCAGGTCCCTCAACAACAGGTACAAATATGACTCTGTCATTGTACATGTGGGTGTAAATGACCTGAGATGTACCTCCCTGGACTACATGAAAAGAGACTTGGAGGAGCTCTCAGATTATGTAGCCTAGGCGGGTATGACCCTAGCCCTAAGCAGCATCCTACCATCACCCAGAATTATACCACAGTATAAGCAGAAAATGATTGATTTCAACAATTGGCTAAGTTTCTGGTGTCATTCTAAGGGGATCTAGTATCTGTCTGCCTGGGATGACATGATTGACAAACCTCGATGCTTTGCCAGAGATGGCCTGCATCTGTCACCCCTGGGCTTCCGGATACTGGCCAAGGCTCTTGCCACCCCTACAGTGCCTTTTTTAGGCAGTTTTCCAAAGACCAAATTACCACCATAACAGCTACAAACAAATGCAATCTGAGGGTCATGCTGCTCAACGCTAGAAGCCTAGATCTCAAAATGCACTCACTCGAAGCACTCTTTAAAATGGAGAACATCGACATTTGTGCCATAACAGAGACCTGGTTCAAGGCAGCAGAAAACACCCCTGCACTACCAGGCTATAACTCATTCCACACCTTTTGGCACCAGAACTTGGACTGAAGCTTCAAAGGCTGTGGTGTTTCCATATTCATAAAGGATGTGTACACCTCCAGACTGGTAGCCCAACATAATGCATCTGAGATACTTCAGGTCCAGCTAAAATTGAGTAAGACAGAGATTCAGGTTGTAGCCTGCTATAGGTCCCCAACCATGTCCCAAGTCTCATACTCCATGTTCCTAAGCACCCTGGAGAATATTAAGGTCCAACCTAACACTCTCATACTGGGAAACTTCAACTACCCCTCCATTAACTGGGAAAACTACTCATGTACCAATACACTTGCCCAATGTTTTCCAATGCCCTGGACCAGCTCATTCTTACCCCCTCTAGAGGTAGCAGGATCCTTAACCTGGTCATTACTAACATTGGTGACCGTTGCTCCAAACCAATAGTCAACTCCTCCCTGGTTTAATCCGACCACAAACTACTCACCTTGAAATCCACTTCCCTCCCACACCCCCATCCCCACCGCAAAGGTAACCACCATAAAAAACTTCTCCAAAGCTAACTTTGGGCTCCTAAAAACAGAAATTGCTAACTTCACTGCACCCATGCAAATGGAGATCAGTTGCATGACTGCCAAATCATACACCAATGCACTGTATGAACACGTACACAAATGCATGGCTTTTGCCATACCCAAAAGAACCAAGAAGCTCTCCTCCAAAAAAAGGAAGCCCCTGCCATAAACAAACTCCACAACAGAAGGAGGAAACTGATGCGGATTAAGGTGAAGTCCCAAGACTGGAAAAACTCCCTTATCAGCCTCAACAGAAAGTTGAGATCCCTCATCAAATCCTGTAAAGCTAGCTATGAAAATAGAATTGCAGCAGATAGTAAAGACAACCACAAGGCCTTCTATAGTTATGTAAAGAATCTCCATGGCAATACCTAGATTTTCTCTGAGCTATTGCACAATGGTAACTCTTATACTGAGCCAACAGATATTGCCAATATACTGGCCGACAGATTCAGTGCCAACTTTACCCCTCTCTCCCCCCAAGGGACCAGTCACAATACCAGTAGATTGCCAGGCACCCAGTATTACTGCACAGGTTAAAATAGCACTGTCCAAGGCAAGAATACAGCTTCTATGGAACCTGACAATATCACTGGCTGTGTTCTACATGAACTACAGAGTGAACTGGCACCTCACCTGTGTGCCTTGTTCAGTCACAGCCTCACCTCAGACTTTGTCCCTACAGAATGGCGCACTGATACAGTCATCCCTCTCTACAAAGTAGGAGTGACTACAGACCCTGGGAACTATGTCCCCATTAGCCTGACAAGTATGACTTGCAAAGCTATAGAATGCATCATCATGGACCTAATAAACAAGGCTGTAGGGAATCTCCAAATTCTGGATCCTACACAGTTTGGGTAGATCATGCCTGCCCAACTTGGTCGACTTCTTTGAGTCAGTCACCAGAGCTGTGGATGAAGGCAAGGTAATTCATGCAGCTTGCCTTGATCTGACCAAGGCCTTTAATACCATTCCCCACTCAGGAATCATAGAAAAACTCACTAAGCTAGGCATCAGCCCCTATATCACTAGGTAGATTGCAAACTGGCTCACAGGTAGAACCCACAGTATGAAACTGCTGACCAGTCACAAGTGGAGTCCCACAGAGTTCAGTCCTGGTCCTCTCCTGTTTGGTATCTACTTCTCTGAAGTCCAGGCCAACATGAAGGGACTCTGGCTGGCAAGGTTCGCAGATGATTGCAAGTTGGGAACTGTTATTAACACCCCAAGTGATGTTGACATCCTACAGAAAGGCCTCACTGAGACCAACAACTGGTGTCAGAACCATGGCCTTAAACTCAATGCCAAAAATGGGTTGTCGTCCCCTTTGGGAAAAACCTGGTTCCCATGAATTACCACATCGATGGTAGTCCATTGAACACAGAAGGTTATAAGAGATCTGGGAATACAGGTTAACAGCAACCTCTTCTTTCACCACCACATTGCCACTGTGGTCAGAAAGTCCTTCTATGTGGCGCATCTCATTACTAAGGGTTTTGCATCCAGGAAGAAAGAGGTCATTGTCTCCCTCTACTCTTCCCTCATTATGCCAATCATCGAGTACAATGCCCCATTTGGCATGTACCTCACTAAACACCTGCAACAACTGGAGAGGCCGCAAAAGTGCCTCACAAAGAAGATCCTAGGCCTTAAACATTTGTCCTATATGGACAGACTAAAAATACTCCAACTATTCTGTCTCATATTGCCTACTTAGAGGAGATCTCTGCTTGTCTTACAAAGCCATGTCTGACCCAGCTCTGTTAAAAATGCTACATCTGAAGAAATCCCATTCCCTCCACACCACACCCTCCAGAGACCTCAACCTCATTACCACAATCAACAGAACATGCTGGAGAGACAGGTTCATAACCCAGAGACTGCCCATGCTATCCAATAGACTCCCATACATGTCAAGCAGAGCACTTCACTGGCCCTCTTCAAGAGAAATCTTAATGAGTAGATGGGAAATAGAAAATTCACCCTAGGGATCACTTCAGTGGTTTACTCGACAGAGACACTGGGAACTAAGGTTGGGTGGCACAATGTCAGGGTAATCCTATGGGCTAGGCTTGTAAAGGCTCCAGGGCCATTAGCCTAGTGCACACCTATGAACCTATATATGCCTAGTTTACAAGGCAGCCACAAACCCCACTGTGAGGGACCTGAATTTTGTCTGTAACATAACTCATTAAAGCACAGTACACCTCCAGGCGTTTCTACAGTTACTTGCTAGTGCTCCTCTAGGCATCAAATATTGCTTGTTCATATTTGCACGAATAATTCCAAAACCATGCTACATACAAGGTATCAGAATATTTTATCTTGAAGCATACATGATGTCAAACACAACTGAATTGATATTTGACCTCTGTTAATGAGTATTTGTTAGAACTGTAAGGTGACAACTTCATTTTTTTAAAGGCTCAAGCCACATCCACTGAGAGTTAAAGGTACACATTCAAAAAAGCTGTACTAGGGGAATGAGGTTGTGACATCCCCACTCCAGGCCAGTAATCAAGGAGCCTCAATCATCCGCACTGACACTGGAGAGGGATGTTCACCTAGAACAAAAATGGATATTTATTTATTTATTTCACAGTTTGTTTACAGGGATAGTCCATTTGGCCAGATAGAGCCCATTTTCAATGGAGTCCTAGGGAGAAAAGATGCATGAACAACAATATAATATGAAGACAATGTATTTACATTATGTAAAACTATTGAAGAACAATGGTATTACACAAAATGACAAATAATCCAAGACTGCAGTGAAAATACAGTCTAAAAAGCAAAAGGTAAAATTACACACACACACACACACACACACACACACACACACACACACACACACACACACACACACACACACACACACACACACACAGATAAGTCAATTAAAATAAGAAATATCCATCAGTGCATATTCCTGTTAGATTTGTTACAATGTGAAATAACACAGGGCTGACATTACAGTTTTACATGAAATCTTAGCAGAGTTAAAGTAGGATAGGGGTATAAGAGGTGTTAACTGCTTGAATGTAAGAAGGGTGGGACAATAAGAAAAAAAAGTAAAGCAAGAGTAGGAGCTAATGAGAAAAATGAAGATGGTCGTAGTCAGAGAAGCTCAGTATGATGAAGCAAAGAGTGAAGTAAAGGAGTGTGAGAAATGGGGAAAAAAGAGGTGAGTCATGTGGGATGAGAGCAGGAACAGTCCCAGAGGATTCTGAGATGGGAATGAAGCAGGGTCTTAAAGGTAGAGTGGTTGTCAATAGTATGAATAAGAGGTGGAGGGAGTTCCAGAGGTGAGCTAGGGAAAAGGATAGTAGGTGTTTGCCTGGAGGACAAGCAGGCTTTTGCAGTTCAAGCAAATTCTGGTTATTGGATCTTAGAAGTCGGTTGGGTAGGTGCATTTCGAAGGACGAGGCACGGGAGGAGCAGATGGAGGGATTAACGATGAGTTTATGGGCATGAGTAAGTTGAATGTAGGTAAGATGGTTGGGAAGTTTGAGCCAATTTAGTTTGTGTAGGGAATTGCAGTGGTGGGAGGAGGATTTATAGCTGGTTGCAAACTTAGAAATTTTGTTATAACAAGAGGATAGCTTTGTTTTTAGAGAAGATTAAAGGTTGGTAAGAAATGGCGGTGGTGGTGCTGCGGTAGTGCTGTCGCCTCACAGTTAGACGTTGCCCGTTCAATTCTCAGTTAGAGCATCTTCTGTGTGGCGACGTGCATGAATGAGCATTCCTTCATTGAAGGTTGTGCGTTAGGCCCGGCAAGCCAGCACGTAAAGCTCTACTGCCAATCATTAGCGGACCGGAGTTCCACTGTGGCGACCCCTAACCGGGAAAAGCCGAAAGACACAAACAAACAAAGGTTGGTAAGAAATGGGGCATCATATAGGAGAGAAGTAATGAGGAAGGTGTTAGAGAGTACAAGTTTAGTAGGGGGAGTGATATAGCGGTTATGGCGGTAGAGCATGCCTAGTTTCTGGTGGGTTTTTTTATATTGTTTAGTAGGTGGGTATCAAATTTTAACTGTTCATCAATAAGGACTCCTAGAAGCTTTACATGTGAGGCTACCTCGAGAGAGATATTGTTTTGACTAGTAATGGAGAATGATTTCTTGTCTATAATGATACTTTTTGAAGGGGAAAATAATATAATTTTAGTTTTTGATGGGATGAGTGATAGGTGGTTGTCTATCATCCAGTGTTCTGTATAAGAGAAAGCATCCTGAGTTAGTTTTAAGAGAGTGGAGGTCAAAGTGGCGGAGCAGATGATTATAGAGTCATCTGCATATTGAATCAGTTTAGCACTAGGAATGTTTTGGTGGAAGTCATTTATGAAAATATACCCAGAATTTCCAGATGCAGCTCTCTGCATCAAGCACAATTTTTCCCTTAAGAGCACTAAAGGAACACATTGAGTCAGAGGGCTGGGTCCTCTCTCTCTCTCTCTCTCTCTCCAGATTCCCAGTAAGACTTCCCACTAGCACAGCTGTAGGATTGATTCCTCAGCTGAGTGTCCAAGCCAAGTCCTCCAGCACCCTGTCTGTGAAACCAGTGCTTCAACCAAAAACAATACAGCTTCGGTAACAATAAAGGCTGTCTTCTCAATCCCAATATATGATCCACAAACGCAGAAGGAAGAGTCCAATAGGGTAAAAAACAGGTTTAATGAATCCACCAGATAAAACAAAGCTTAATACATCCACTGATTTGAGCTTTCGTCTCCATCTGGAGACTTCTTCAGAATCAATTAACAAACAGATCTTGTGTCTTATATACATACAAAATGGGCTGGCAATCAAGATTGATTAATCAATAAATTATTTCTTAAAGAACCATCTTGCATATTATCCGCCAAAAAAAAATATATATATAATATATAGTGTATAATATGTATGTTTTGATACATGTACAGGAACAGTAAATTAGTGCTACCCAGGAACTTTGTACCACCACAACTTAATAAAATAAAATAACTTAATAAAATAATATAATCAAGGACAGCCAGTTCCACTGGAATATAAACAATTCCGTGCTGTCTTATCCTATATCTGCGATCACCAAAACAATGAAAGCCAGTGTATTCATAACAAACATTTAAAATATTTACATATTTAAATATATAAATATATCTATGTTAAAATATATCTATGTTAAATTCTATCTATGTTGAAATAAATATGTTAGTTGTAGGCATATAAAAGTAATAAACTATAAAGGTAGTTCGCTAAAAATCACTATAAAATT